>NW_010097706.1:110432-132396 GCF_000699245.1 Pterocles gutturalis | reverse complement strand
CTGCTGAGGGCTGAGCAAGGGACTGATGGAGGTAGAGTTCATGAAGGACATGAAATATGTCCTCCTTTCTTTGGGCTTGGAGCCACTGAGAGCCATTTCATGTCACTGAATGGGATGTGGGAGGAAGCAGGGGAGGAAGAAAAAGACTTCAGGCTGATTTTTTCTTTTAGGATCTGACTCCCATTCCTGTTGAGAGTGGTTTACACTACCAGTCAATGACCTTTTCTCAAATGAAAAGTAAATATTTTCTCAGCAGCCTAACCATTGTGAAAGAAACAGAAGAAGGCAGGGAGAGGGCAGGTAGCATTAGATATCTCAGGTCCAGTACTGCAGAACTAGGGTAGATAACACCATGGAAGCCAGCAGGAAGAGACTGTGCAGTCTGCGCAGAGGTGGGAGAGTGGGGTCTGGCTCGCAAAGTGAGGAACACGGAAAGAAAAGTCAGAGTCTTCAGCAAGTCTGAGCTCATCTAGCTCAGAGGTGAAGGAAGGAGAGAATCTTCCTATTTGCCTTGTCTCACTTCTGAGGTACCAGCTAAATCCTTTATGTGTGTGGGCAAGAGTCACTTTGGTCGAATGCAGTTACTGCTAGGAGGAAAAAAATCCACACCAGCACATAGTAGGGCATAAACAGTTGAATCCTCAATTAATCAGCTGAACACATGGAAGAAAAATGTTTGGGCTTGAATGAAGTATTGAATTCCATTTGGGTGGGATGGCGTTCAGTAATGCCACACTGCAGTGTTTTGTTTTGGCAACAAACCAGAGTCGTTTAATCCTTTCTCAACATTGAAGCGATTCTGTAATTTGCAATTTGAAAGTGCAGCTTGAGGGAGCTGATTGCATTTCTCAGTGCCTATTCCTTGTGCTACACACAACCCTGTTTGGGTGTTTTGTGTTCATGCTGTGAGAGCTGGTGGGAAGGTCTGCCTTTTGGAGGCAAGTGAACTAATTGATTTCACAAGCAAAACTGAAGGTGAGCAGAACTATCTTCATGTTCAGAGCCCTACATTGGCCATTGGCCCTCAGGAATATAGAGGCTGAAGGGAGCTGTTAGGTCTTGTTGCTGTTATGGATTTGGGCTCTTGGCTAAGAGACACTGGGAGTGATGGTGTGAAAGCAGAAGCCCACCTAAATGTGCTTGCGTTGTATTGCATATATGGTCTGACTTCCAGGAAGAAGGAAAATTTCCTTCTTTTGTGATTTTTAGATAGTATTAAACCTGGCTATAGCTCAGCCCCCAGATGCCCACTCCATTTTTTAAATCACAGTGGTGTCAAGTCCTCTTCCATGCAGTTTTGAACTAGATTCTCTAAGAGTGTTTTGCCCCTGATATGGGTAGTTTGGTTTGCTTTAGAGCTCCACACCATCTCAGAACTAGTTTATCTTGAAGCAGGAAGGATTCTTGCTGCAGTCTCTCAAGGCCTTGTGCTGTTGATGCCGCTGCGATTTCTACTTGGAGGCTGGGAATGACCAAGTTTGTTGTTCCTTTAGCAGTCATTGCAATGACTTCTGCAATGGAGAACAGATAAAAACAAGTCGAGGCTTGACTTGTTCTATTTGTAATTCTAAGCACCTAAAATGCACATGGCTGTATGACTGTAATGTTGTAGCAGGTACAGCATTGTTTCATCTTTGGGATATAGGGACTCCACCTTGTCATTACCAAACTCACACTGTAAATCAGTACAGTGCTGCAAGCAGATTCTCTACTGAAGAAGCCTACTTTTTCTTTTTTTTTCTTTTTTTTTCTCTTGTCAACTGCATGACTCCTAATGTTACCTTCAATATCATGTTGATGCCTGTGTAATTTCTAAAGAATAGTAGCTACTGTGCAGTCCATTCTGTCCCTTTCTATGTAGCAAACTAATCTCTTGTCTGTGTGGCTGGAAAAGCAGCTGTGAATGACTTCACCAGATACAGAGCAATGGCAAATCCAGCTCGTGATGTATGTTAGGAATATGAATAGCTTACCCCTTTCTCTTGCTCCTTTTCTCTCCTGACAAGAGTAATGGAAAGTTAAAAGAATTATTTAACATCTAATAGATATTTAAAGAAAGACTTCTTCCTGTAAAGTGTATGCACGGTTATCGACGTCGTAAGGAAGAGCATTTTGTCTTTAGCTCCTGAATGATGGGAACTCATAAGGCAGTAAATTACACCAATATGAAAGTTAATGTACTCATCTTTAACACAGATATTTTACTGTTATTATCACTATCGAAAGTGACATCCATCAGTGACATGCACCCAAAAAGGAAAAAACCTGATGTAGTTGTGTCTAATATCCCCAATTACAGCACTCTTCTAATGCCTTTTTTTATAACAGTTTTGCAGCTCTGTATTATCTCCTATTAGTGTGATTTCTCTATCTATAAATTTCTCAGGATTGCCTCCTCCCTTCCACTTTCCATAATCGCCATTTACTATCCACACGCTTCCCATAAAACAAGGCTATAGGTGACACAGAGAGATTGATGCTGACCTAGATATGGGCCCACCCACAGATTTTTTTTCTTTCTTTCCCCTCAGAAATAATGTGCTTGTTACAGTGTTGGGGAGGCTTTGTTAAAAGGTTCAGCTTCTCCTAGCAATTGGTGCTAAAAATAGTCTCATTAGCTGAAACTTTGCTTGATCAGCAAAGGAGCTCTTGGGGAAGAGATACTGGGGTGGACTCAAGACGTAAATAAACCAGAGGAAATTCCATCCTGCTGCCCTGTCAGCTCCAGGACTAACTTGGACCTGCAAGGCAACACACCAGCGATGTGTTCTGTCTGTGGATCTCTGTGAAAGGAGGCTTCTCCATCCTCACTGGCTAGCATAACTGTGTACCCAATGATGATTTTGCTCACGTAGTTTTGGGGGTTTATTTTTAATGTTCCTGCACTGAGTCTTTTCCATGGGCAGCTGAGTATTCTGCAGGCCTTGCAAGGCTGCACCGATAGTTAGTGCTTCTGGGGGCCTGAGTACTGAAAAGCAGCCCTCTTGGAGGGGACAGGTGCGGAGCAGTCCCTTGCTTGCTGCAGCTAAGGGATTTAGGATAATCTGCACTGGGCTGCAGGCTGCTCTTCTGTGACTCTTTCCAAACCGCTTTGTGCATTTCCCTGGAGTCTGCTGGGGCTTCCCAGCATGAGCAGCTCATTTCTGCCTGTCTAGGCTTCAAGAAATCCAACAGAGTGCACTTGTCCCCTCCATATCACTCTCTGGGCCAAGGGTCCTGCCAAGCAGGATGCGTCTGTGACATCTGTGGAAACCTGGGGCAGCTGTGCAGGTCAGGGATCCTGAGGACTGTCCGGGTAGTGCCCAAGGAGAAGGGAAAACTATTTTCTTTCCTAGGAGTTGGTTAGTTTTGTTTCTGTCCTCCTGTAGCTAAGAAGGTTTGTCTCTGTTGGCCAGCACTGGTAAGGGGGCAGTGGGTTTCTGCAGCTCCAACTTATTTGCCTTTTGCCAGCCTTTGCCTTTACTCTGCTAGGACACTCTTCTGCATAGCAAAAGATATCTCATTATCTCCTGTCCAAAAGGGAAATGTAGCTCATAGAGTAATTATCTCTGCCATCCTCACTGCCTTATTTCTTACCGTGTTAGCGTACTCATAATTAACCACAAAGCCTTTTTTTTCCCTCCTTCCTCCCAGTTCTTGCAGTTGTACTGCACTAAGCAACTGAGACTTGTTTGAAAGCTCTGCCTGTTTTATGTACCTTGAGCTGAGTTTAATTCTGCCCTTTGGTGAAAACCAAAGGGAAAGGTCCAGCTCCCCCAAACAGAAGGAGGCATAAGAGGGAGCTGGTGGCAGGCTCTTCTCCTTTCTCTGCTTGTCCTCACCTCTCCTTTCCCAGTCAGTTTTTTGGGGGAGACCTTTGCAAGCCACCTCTGATGAGGTTGTCCAGGCAGCTGGCAGCTTCCTGCTGGGGGAAGCATGTGGCCCTTGAATTACAGCTCTATCTATCCTACCAGATTTTTTGGGGTATGATTTGTGTTTCCGTCTGGAAATTTTTGTAGTTTACCTGTGTTGCTTTTTAGTACTCATAGTTTGTTTTTGTCACCATTAGTGATTAAAAGAAACAATGAAGAAGAATTCTGAACCTGCTTTGGTAGATGGGCTGTGCTTTGGTTAGTGAGGGAAAAGCTTACAGTGAATGCCACATTATTAATGAACCATTGGTTTGATTGTCTCATTACTTCTCTAAAATGTTGTTTATGTGACCAATCCATAAAGCTTCTATATATGTGAAAATGTCCAACAACATAAGGGATGCAAAAGAATTTCTGAAGGCCCCTTAGTGGCCATCAGTTTGAACATCCTTCAGAACTTGTTGCTGATTCAATTTAGCTGGGACATCCCCAGGAAGGGCTTGTTTTCTCCAATGTTTTTCCTGCCTCTGCCCATAACAGTGGTGAGAGAGCAGGGAGCAGCTGGAGTGATTACTGGTAATTATCCATCAATCTTTTGAGCCTGATCCTAGGGCTGCATCTTTGCTTGGGGATTGTACGTGATATGGCTATGCAGGGGCAGAGCCAAGGGCTCATGACGGCCATCCCAGGGCTGTGAAGGCTGCGGATGCTTTTGTCAAACTGTGGCTCTGCAGAGCAGGAAAGTCCCTCTTCCTCCTCCTCAAGAGGCTAGGAAACCAGAGGAAGAGAAGTCAGCATTCACAGACAAGGATCAGAACAAGTAGGTGGGCTGGGAGGCAGCTGGGCTGCCCCTGTTCACCTCAGTGCTGTCAGCCCCACTCTTTTTGACCAGAGCTGCATAAGCTTGGTGGCCCTTGGCTGCAGCCAGAGGGGTGTGCTGGAAAGGCCTGCTGTGGCCTCCTTGCCAGAGAGCCCCTGGTCTGGCTCGGACCACCAGGGCTGTGAGGCCCCTTGCTGCCAGCTGCATGTTTGGGTGAGGGAGGATCTCTCCATACAGCAGGACACTGAGCAAATAAAGGAAATGTCTGCAGACCGGGTGACTGCCTGGACTTCCCAAGCAGGTATTTGGAGCGTATGACAGCAGCAAAGAGTACGTCATTACCATCCTTGCTTGTTCCGTGATCTGCCATGTGGGCTTCTGAGCCCAGGCAGGAAGAGTAGTTACTGTTCAGCCAGATGGTTTTGTTTTTTTTAGGGAGATTAATTAGTTAGCATTGGCTGGTCCAGCCCCGGCATCTGAGAAACAAGTACTTATGGCAACAAGTGAGCTGTCAGTTGTCCCCTCCTGAGCCTGGTGAAGGACTTTAATGAACTTTTCCTCAGGCCCTTGGTACCTAGATTTTGTGTGCTGACACATTACTTGTCTCAGTTCTTGAGGTGTCTGTTGAAGCTTGTGTGATGGGCATGTAGGTGTGTTACGGGAGGATTAACCAGAGCTTGGGTATATTTTCGGGATCCCCTGCGTCTATGAGGAACAGCTCTGCTGCCAATGTCATGCTACCCCCTCTTCCTCCATGGAGTAAAGACTCTGAGCCTGCTGAGAGTTGCCCAGTTGCGTGGGACGGTGGCAGGGGTATGACTGCCAAGAAGTGCATATGCTTGTCTCCTGGGAATCCCCACAGCTCTGCAGAAGCACTCTTAATAGCTACCAGTACGTAAGTCTTCAGAGTATGAATTTCTTGGGTCACTGTACAGCACGTGCCTTGTTAGGCCATAATGAATGGGAAATGGCATCTGGAAAGGCTGTAAACTTGGCTGTACTAAGCAGATGACACTGAAGGTGAGAAATGGATTTAAAGACTATTATTTCAAGCCACTGGTTGACTTGGAGATGTTGAAGCTCCTGTGATGGACACATAGGTGTGTTAAGGGAGGATTAACCAGAAATTGGGTAAAATTTCAGGATCCTCTGCCTCCATAAGGAACAGCTCTGCTGCCAACTTCATGATGCCCCCTTTTCCTGCCATGGAGGAAGGACTTCTGTCAGGAGCACTAAATTAGGTGCTCCTGCCAAGCTGGAGATTTTATGGCAATTGCTGTATTGGGAAGAAAAACTAAATAATGCCCTTAGAGCATCAGAAACAAAAGGTTCAGTGATGCCACAGCTTCCCATGTGTTTTTTCTGAAATCTGTGTCCAGTGCTGGAGCACATGGACGTGTCTGTTCAGTTCCTCATGGGCAGCGAGTTTTGGCTTCTTCCCTTTGTGCAAGTCTCCTCTTGTTTCCTGTACCCATTTGTGACCTTCTTGGGAGGGCTGAAAGCCCCAGGGTTTTCCCTTGAGGGATGATTGCTCATCCTTGAATAAGATGTTTACTCTTGCCTGTAATTGCATGGGGCTTGAGCAGTGCCAAACCCTAACTGTGCTTCCTTCCCATCTCGTTGCTTTCATGTAGAGACATGGGTGTGTGAATTGCTTGGGGAGGTTCAAGTTGTGGCATGATAAACTCCATCTCCCGGCACTTTCCCAATCTAGTTTGTCAGGAGCAGGTTCTGCTTCTTGTTGTCCGTTCACTGCAATCCCCAGTGTACATCAGAGTCTCCTGGTCTTCCTCCACTGCCCTACCCAGCTCTGGCTTATAGTACGTTTAGGAACTAGTTACTGGTTTTAAAATTGGAGGACAGGCGTCCTTTATTCAACTTTGAAAAATGGGAGTTTTGGAGCAATGGAAGGGAAAGGACCATGGGTCTGTTACAGTATTTATTTTGCTTATTGGAAAACAAAAATATTTACCAGGCTGCTTTCAGAAACCAGCAATCTGTAAGCTTGGTTTTCATTAAAAAGGCACTCATTGTTTTTCCCCTGAAGATTTGGTGACATTTTAAAATATTTTCTGGGCACAATAATTTTATTTTTTTATCAAATTTTGTTCTGACTATGTGACTGCAATGAAGTTTAGGAAACTATTATTTATTATGGGTTAAAAAATATTCTATGAATCTGACTGCTTTCCTTGATTAGTGCGTCATACTGTGATTCTTCTCCCAGCTGCAAAACAGCATTGTAAATGCTGCTTTCAGACTCTGTAGGATGTTCCCAAAATGCCTTGGAGAGCTACTGTCTCTATCATCCATTGCTCAGCTCTGTTGTTGGGACACTGACAGAGAAACTTATGGATAGATGCCTTAGGGAGAAAGAGGAGGTGGTATCTGAGCCCCTTCCTCCTTCAAGGTCTGTCTCATTCCCCTCTCTTCCCCAGACTCCAGAAATGGCACTGTTTATAGCTGGTGTTTTAGTTTTACCTTTGTCAAAGGTCACTGTTGGTAAAGAGTTAAGAGAGTAAACGCCTCTCTGGCCCTTCTTTTTTAATTTTTTTTTATTTTTATTTTTTGAGATATCTCTTCTTGTAGCACTTCAGAACTGAAAAATAAGGTGTCCTGGTGAGGATGTTAAAAGTCATATGAAGTGAGCCCTGATACATCCATGTTAGCAGACTCCAAAGGCTGTTTAGCATTGCTTCAAGGATGGGGGTGGGAGAGAAGCAGGTTTCCCCTTGAAAGAGGGTTCTTGGGGAATCTGCTTGCTTTGGAGACAGGGAGCTGACCTTTGAGGGCACCAAAGAACATCTGGAGATGGAGAGGTGTCCTACAGAGCCACTAGACGTCTGGTGTTTGCTGTAGCCTGGTCTTTAACTCCCTAAAAGCATGTGAGCAGAAGGTCAGGGGAATACCTAGAGATCAGACATCCTGAGAGTCCTGAGTCCCCGAGTACTGACCCAGTGCAGCTACCCACACATTGCATCGATGTGGATCATATATGTTCATAGCAAGGGGAAGTACCTCTGAGATGGAGGGGGCTGCTTAGCTCCCAGGCTTGCTTTGCTGCCGAGGTGGGGAAGGTACGGCTGTCTTCTAGGAGGTGAACCGTGGCTGTCAGGTCACTGATCAGCCTTCAGGTCATGGTGGCTGTAGGCCACTATTTACCACAACTAAGTCTGAGCTGTGAGTACACAGTACCCATCTTGTTACCAGTCAACTGAGCCCTACAGCATGACCCTGTCTTTTGCTAGAGAACCCCTCAGGTATCCTCTAAGGCATCTGAGAGATGGTCAGGTTAGGTTAACAAAATAACCTCTGCATGGATTTTTAATTAATTCTTTCCCAGAGGGCTGTTGCCTTTCCATTCTCCTAGGACACATGGCGGCGTTTCATTCCTTTGAGGTCAACTGATTGTGCCCTTAACCTACCAGAGAACATGGATTCATCCCTGCTTTACAGTGAGACTGGAGGGTTGTTAAAAAACATGCCATAATTTATCCGTGGTTATGGATTATAAGGCAGAAGTGATCAAGTAAAATCTATGATGCATCATACAGGAGGGAACTGTGAGCTGCTGTTAATCCTAGAGCAGCAAATGACCATGTGAGATGGAAGACCACAGAGAAAAGAACCTAAGTGTATTTATCTGTTTCCCATTTATCCCTGCAATGAATGTGTTAAGGCACAGTATTGTTTTAAAAATACAACTTCCTTTTCGGTTTATGGCCTGAACTTTCATAACTGGATATGTGAATAACGCACAAAGTATCTTGACTATTCTCCTGTATGTTAAACTCCTGCAGATAGTGTAATTGCTTGCAAATATTGTGTGCAGCAGCAAGGGAAAAACTGAGTTTGCTCTGCATTTATTGCATTTCACTCAGCTTGGCCACTGGAAGCAGCCTAAGTCAGCTTTGCTTCACCTCTCTCACACCCTTAACCCAAAGCTGCATTGTTTAGGTTCCTAGTAGAACTGGTTGGGAATCTTTTGAGATGATTATTTGTTAGTAAATGCTGTGTTATATACATGATGACTTTTAATAGAGAAATGTAAATTTTGGTTAAAATTGTTGTGGTTACCTCTTACATACAGAGACACCTGCTCACTCTGGTACAGCCTGGGATCAGACGCTCAAGCTCAGATGTGAAAGCTTTTACCTCCAGATCCAGCCCCACAGATCTTCAGCCTCTTTTCTTCTCAGCTTTGGCCCGTTGGCTCTTCTTGGATAGACATGTGGGGTTGGGTATGCTCTAAGATGTGGGAGCCCCTTTCTTTTCCTTTTTTTTTTTTTTTTTCCTTTTAACAAGGCTTTGAATTTATGCCACATTAAATAGTTAAATAATCAGTCCCTGAAATACATTGCAAAAAGGCAAATATTTTTCTCTGGTTGACTTTTAATTCATGACTGAGAAAGAGGGAATCCTTCTAAGAGATTAAGCAGGAAAAATGGTATCTGCCCTTCAGCTGTGTTTCTGCCTCTGAGGGGGCTCTTTAAGATTCCTCTCAAGACCTGCCTACTATTGCAACTTGTAGTGAGATAAAATGCTTCTCTCCATTATTGTGTGGCTGCTCAAGGGAGCCCAGCCTGGACAATGGCGTGAGGTTTTAGATCTGATTTAGCAATCAGTAACCAGTGCCCAAAATCATGGCACAAATTGAAGCACCTAAGAAATCTGGAATTGGAACTGGCAGAGCATGGTTCTGCTTGAAAGTTTGCTAACATATGGGCAACTGGAAGCAGCAGTTTGCCTTGGTTCCTGTATCTACATTTGGGCAAGGCTTCTGGCTGACAGGAGTGAGCCCAGCTGGTCTCAAGGGTGAAATCTTGCCTATTTTATCTGTAGGAGGTAAGAGCTCTATGTACCATTTTTACTTTTTTTTTTTTTGTTGAGAAATGAGTCTTTCAGCTCCAGAATAGAAAAACTCTCTTGTGTCTGTTTGTTAACACCTACAAACCAGAAAGGCCAAATCTCTTGCTCTTCCTGTCCCTGGTACAGTTTGTAGAGAGCTGTCTTTGCTTGCCCATGTCCCCAGTTTCACTAAAGGGCTGTGTTTGCAAAGCTCTTCATGTCTGACCAGCCAAGCTATGATTTGGATTTATGCACAGATTGTTTGAAGTTCAGGCATAAAACCTAGGAGGGTTGATTTTATTTTTCCTTCTCAAGGGGAGCTGGGAGTCCAGGCTGCCAGAATCAACTGGACTGACTTGTTCTTCTCTCCTGAAGCCAGCTGACAGTTTTAAGCCATCTTTAAATCAAACCTTTGTGTTTAAGATTTACTGGGAGGTTTTTACAAATGAAACACAAAATCTTCCACGTGGAAGACAAATTCTTGAATCTGGCTTCCTGTGCATTGACAGAAATGTGGGGCTTTCAGGTGTGTATTTACATGTGCATGCTGCTGAGTCCTGCAGTGGCGACAGACACTTCCAAATGGCCCTGCTCAGAAAGGAGAGCTATCTTAGTGTTTGAAGCCAGAGCCTGCGAACCTTGTAGATTTACAGGAATGAGGGCCCTGAAGTAGGTGAATGGGACAGGTACCTATAAATATAATGAGCTAGTCTTACATGCAGAATAGCTACATCTAGCATTTATAAATAACAGCAGCCTTTTAGGTTTCCTAGGAGGTCTGGCAGTCTTACAAATGAATGTGCTGCTAGTTGTTGGAGACCAGACATCAGAAAGCTGTCCATGAGTGCTGTTGGCCCACTGTCTCTCTTTCCTTTTTTTCTTTTGGCAGGTTTGGCTTTTTTTTTTTTTTTTTCCCTATTTTCAGTTACTGAAACACAGACCCTGCCTGGCCTGCAATCTCTCACTGTTGCTTGCTGAAGATGAATGACTCATCAGGCCCAACCTGATAAAATTGTGCAAGCCAGTCACCAGGGTTAATCAGACCAAAAGGAAAGAGAAGAGGAAAGGGAAAAGCAAAAGGCCCCAGAGCTACTTCTAATTTTCGAACCTCCCTTGGGAATATAAAAATCCATATATAGTATTCTCAGCCTGGGTTCTCCATCCTCCTCCAGCCTTCATTGGGAAATCTGAGAGCAACCCAGGCAATCGGTTTTGAAGTGCAACTTCCGATGTTGCAATACAGAAGAGCATGATTCAACAGGCCTCTGACTGCTGCCCGACGGCTCATTCATGGCGCCTTATTTGTTAATAGCACTGGGGAGCAGGCGGCTGCGGTTGCAACCTGCTAATCACTTCCACTCGGATTTGTTGTCACACCAGCAAGGACCGAGGTGAGGGGGCTGAGGAGCTGCTGACATGAATCATGCGATGCTCTGCTGTGTAATTAGGAAGGAGCCCTGTGGTTCTTGGTGCACTGGCGAGATTTCTCAGGCCTGAAACACATTAAAGACTGCCACCCACTTTAGCAGTGAATTAGCATCATCCTTGCTGATCCTGAAAGAGGATGAGCACTTGCTGGAGGCCTGGTTCCTTGCAATCAGAGGGAGTTGGGGTTTGGCCAGACAGGGTAAGGCTGAGAGCTACGTCGCCGCTGTAGCGCGGAGGACAGATCTAGGAGGGAGAGCGGCAGCTGGGAGGAGAGTGCCCGGGGGTGCTCTGTGTGGAGGCCATCACTCCCTGCTTGGTGTGCGGCTGCAATAGTCCTGCTCACGGCCACTGTGTGACTAAAGGAGACAGTTGCTCAAGCAGTTGCAATGGGGTGTGCCTCTCCCCTGCCTGTGTGCTCTGATGCTCAAGGGGTTCTCAGGGTGCTGCTTCCACCTCTGCAGCTAAAGAATATCCTTTAGTTTCTCTAAGCTGGTTGCAGCCGTTTAGTTGGCAGTGGGGGGCTGTGCAGGACTCACTGGCTTTATGCCCGGTGTGGCCGCAGGCCTTTTTGGCCACCTGTGCTGTTGGGGGCTAGCAAGAGAGGATCACCGTTGCAATCACCTTTCACGCCAGTTTGTCTAGCTGTTCTTTGCATCCTTGGTGTTTTTGGCTTCAGGAATTATGCCGAGCTCTTAGGGAGTATGAGGAAATGTGTTAAACCCTGAAACCTTCACACCACCAATGGCCTTGTTCCAGAGTGAAGAGACTAATTAGACAGTGAGAATGCTTCAAGGGATTTCATCAAATTATCCTGGGATTCTTTCTAGCCTCTGAGTTCACATTACAGTAGAGAGGCATTGCCTTCACTCTCATTTTAGGTTAGTTTTAGTTTAGTTAACTTTTGGTATATTTGGTATATAACAATATTGTATAAAAAAAACATCTCCACATGATTTTAATTTAGAATTAAATTACTGTGATACTGTCAGGAGAAAACCACATGCCAGACTCCCAGCTGCTGTGAATCAGCAACAATCCACTGATTTCAGCAGTGCAGCACTGATTTATTCCAGCCAAGGATCTGGCCCACCCTTGTTTAAAAGGAAAACCCATTTTCTCACCCTGGTTACTGAAGTGTTGCATATCAAGATGGGCTGTGTCTAAGCCACCTCCTTTTACTTTCCACCACTTGTGTCGTTTTGTTTGTGTTTTCCACTACTCCTCATTTTTTGCTGGGGCAGTGAAACTTTTCTGTTGGAGATAATTTCACTCTAAGAACACAAGCCTTGGCACAGCTGAGTTTTGGGAGGAAGGGTTTAATGTTGCACTAAACATGAAAAATGAGATTATGTCCTGCAAAATAAGGCTTCTGGCTGTAGTGTTTTAGTTCTTGTACGTAACCTTCATGCTATACAAGGCAGGGGTGGGGGGGAGTGTTTCCTACTGTTTTCTGTCCTTTTATATGACGTGTGAAGAAGCAGAGGGTTGATACGTGATTGCACTCTTCAAGTCAGAGAGCACCTGAAGAACTGGGTACCTCTTGAGACAAATTAGAGTATTTCAGATGAACCCTTGTGCAACTTGTCTGCAAGATACCTTTCATGGTCTAAATGAGAGTCACTTAATTTCTGTGAAAAAGCATCTGCTTTCTGCAGCACAGTTTATTTTTCTGCTGGTGCTGTCAAACTGCTTTGTTTGAACACCACAGATGGCAGCTGCATTATCCACTGTGTCCCTTCCTTGCGAGGGGAGACACGGTGGCACATGAGAGAGGGAGCCCAGCTCTGATTTCTGGTCCAAACTGTCCTAGGAGCTCTTATGCCTGCCTCAGGGAAGAGCGACCCTGTCCGTGCATCAATATGGTCCACACGTGTGAAAGAAATCCTGTTAAAGTTAGTGGCTTCTGCCTAGATGACATTGCAACCTCAGACATCTTCCAACAGCAAAAGGAAGAAACCCCTTTTTGACAGGTAACAGGAAAAACAATGATGTATGATGTTATAGGTTGGGTGTAACTGCCACCCTTCGTTTACTGCAGTTGTGAGAAATTATTAACGCTCCTTTGTGGAATCAGGGAGATGAAACAATGGTGGCCTCCACCCAAGCACACGTCACTGCCCAAAGTGAAGGCACAGCCCCAGCCTGCATAGGTGTTGACAGGTTTCCTTGGCTATTGGCTTGGGAGAGCCTGGCAGGGACGGCAGCTGGGGAGAGCCCTGGGGAAAAGAAGCAGTTACTGCTTTGTGGGCTGACTGATGGTGAAAAGGGAGAGGAAACAGGAGCAAATAAAGTGGGTCTGGCTTGGCGGGGAAAGATTTTGTACCTGCTTCCTACATGAGCTGGACCCGCTTTCTGCAAAGAAATAACTGGCACTGCTGAGAGGCAGAATCCACATGGAGTTGACCCAAGGCTCTGGTTATCCACTTGTCTGAAACAGTCACTAAAGAAAATGAAATGAGTTGGAAAATAGAAGGCATTGGCAGGAGAACAGCCTGTTACCGGAATATATTTGTTGTATAGCAGTAAATGGAGGAGCCTGATTTGCCTGGCCCTGTGCAAATCCCACTAAGCATTTACAAACCAAGAAGTGATGACTGACGCAGAGCAGAGGGGCAGCAGGGGGACAGGGAAGTGCTTTAAATCTCTCATTTTCATTTGACTCAGTTCCAGGATGACACAGTCAATCCTAGATTAAAAATAACTACAGAAAGGAGTAAAGCACTTCTTTTTTTAAATCAAGCTTCAGGATATCTTTTTGGGAGCATCACAGGTTTGATTCAGTCTCCTTTTTTAGCTTTTATGCCATCCTGTCAGTGGAATTGTACCGTCATGGTTGAAGTAATACTGTGGTCTGTGACAAGGACCTTGGGCTGCCTTCCTCATTTTAACATTAAACTGTAAGGAAGACTTAGCACTATCCTTGTTTTTACACAGAAATGCTTTTCTTCTAGGGGTCAGGGACGGTAAGGCCTATCAATACTGGTTGGGAGCCAAGAGATATGACCTCTGTCTCCCCATGTAATTTTTTGGGAGGACCATTGGGAGCAGGGGCTGTTGCTTGCTATGGCTGTCCATGGCTTCTTTCAGTTGCCTTTGCAGGTGTATCTGTAGAAACACCTACCCAATGTCCTTTTGAGTCTGGTTTGTGAAAAAATACATCCTGTATCATTGCTGTCCACATGCAGATTTCAGACAGATTTGGTGAAGTGGAAGGGAATTTAAAGATACTAACTTACAGTTTTGTGTGGGTTTTTTTTTTTTTTTGTCGTCGTTGTTTTGGTTTTGGTTTTCTTTGGCTTTTTTTTTTTTTTTGTGTGTGGAAATAAGCAGTAGTTAGGAAATGAGATCTAATTACTTCTTCACACCAAATTGCCGCAAAAGTGCAGGTCATGTTAGAAAAGCTCTCCTCCCAGTCACCCCCAGAGGAGACAAAGTTCTGAGTGACTGGGATGGGATTGTTACTGTCAGAGAGCAGAGCTGCTTGATCCTGGGGAGACTTCGTACAGAAATCACTGGGACACCCAGTTACATCTGGGTAGTTTTTCCGACTGTCTTATCTCCTGTCTGCTTGAAATGGGACTGTGATGAATTCCCTTGCTCTACACCAGTAAATGTGATCTCCTACAAAGCCATCAGCTATGGGTGGTGTGAACTGGTGTAACCATGGGATGAACAAACCTTTGCCTTTTCATGCTACTGGAAGATCTGCCTGTTTGAGCAAGGGAAAGTTGGCTTTTATGCCTCCTCAGTAAGGTTAGAAGGCAACTAATAACTCCATTCCTCAGTGGTGTGGAGCTGATAAAAACTAGGGCTGGCCCAGCCCTTTGAAAGCCATGACCTGGTCTTCCTGGCCTTCTCAGCCTCCTTGCTGAGACAGGGAGAACAGACATGCAGTTTGGTGGACAAACTGAAAAATAAGGCAGAATCCCCCCTTTAAGGGATGGCAAATGAGGAAGGAAAGATTTAGCCCCAAATTTTGCCATTGTTCAACTGGTAATGTATTATCTCCAAGTAATCTCATTGACCAAAACCATTAATTTAAGTTTACAATGGCTTGTTTCAAAAGAGTTGGGGGTTTGTAATCCTCAGACTTTTTACTGTCAGTATTACTTGGAGGTTTGAATAGCTTCCTAAGTTTTTCTGTGATTTACTGTTTTCTGTAAAACCAAACAAATTACCTAGCTCTCTTATGGTTGGTTAGGACTGGCAGTGCAGCAGCCAAGGGGTGAGAGGTGCCTCGTGGCTGCAAGCTGACAGGACTCGCTCTGCCAATTTTCTCCAAGTACCCTGAATGGTGCTGTAGGGTATCAGAAGTGTTGCTGTCATCTGAAGGATGTTTCCTGCTGCTGCAGACCAGAAGAAAAA
Organism: Pterocles gutturalis; assembly: GCF_000699245.1. Taxonomy (NCBI): domain Eukaryota; kingdom Metazoa; phylum Chordata; class Aves; order Pterocliformes; family Pteroclidae; genus Pterocles; species Pterocles gutturalis. Next base: position 117,084 of record NW_010097706.1, on the reverse strand, counting down.
TCTTTTCTAGGAACTCAAGCTTGAATAACGTAATGAATCTATATATTTCTTGGTTTTCTCCGTTATCTCCTTGTACTGCCTCACAGTGCTGCTATCTCTCCTCCACCCTTCAGGGTGGCTGCAGTTGTTCCCAGTGCGTGAGCAAGGGAGTGTTAGCCACTTCCTTGTAAGGAGTGTACGCTGGCCTTACCTGCTGCTGCTTTGCCTTGCAGGAAGCATGACTCGCACAGATCTTGCTGCTTAGCTTGTGTGGGAGGTAGAAAATGTCTTCATCCAGCAGTGAGGTAGGAGTGACCACTTTTATATAGAGATGGGGCTTTGCAGTGGAGGACAGGGCTTTTGCTGCTGTTTGTCCTGATGTGCAAAGCCTTCCCATCAGAAATGAGATCCTCTTGTGCTAGGTGTGCATAAATAGAAAGAGATTGCCCTAAATCACAAAAAAATGTCAAAATAGATAAGAGGAAAGCTGGGAAAAGCGGCAGAGAATCATTGGCTGTCCCATGTCCTTTTGGTGGGCTAGTGGCACATGGGCCCAGCAAAGTCAGTTCAAGTGTGTGCAAAATGAGATTCTCAAGAGAATCCCATCCAGTGCTCCTCCAGCTCAAAAGATCTGGTTTTGGCACATCATTGCAATCGTCTCACATGCATCAGAGGATGCAGCCAGAGAAGACAGCTGAGCTCATCATTGCCGCAGTGGGTTTTTTTTGTTATAAGTTTTCTGCCAGTTCAGTGAACTGAATTGGCTTATAGAAGAATCTCCAGTGCCAGAAACATCAGCCTACAGAGTAACAGTGGAATCAAGACCAGCCCTTCTGACAGCTGTTAGATTAAGCCAGCCACTCTGGTTTACTCACTCTTGGTGTCTCTGCTTCCCTTCACAGGTGGGTGCCTGAGATCCTTGAATTTCTGCAATTTGCAATAGTCTTCCCTGGTGAGTGAAAAACTAGAGACCATGCTTTCCAGCACAATCCATGTGGCACCGTTTGCCACTGCTGAAACTATGTGAAAGCACACAAGCAGGTGGGTAGCTCACAGCTGGAGGGGGCCTCCCGAAGTGAAAGAGAGGAAAACAAGGAGTGTCTGGTGTGTGTTTATGAGGGCTGCTCACAGAAGCCGGCCCTGTACTGAGAATTGATGAAGACTTAACTCACAGTCCTTCATGGGTTTATCTTCCATCATGGATGAGGAGTGGGCTTCAGCCTGGATTTTTTTAATCCAGTTTGTGCTCTCTCCATCCTGGGGTTGAGATTGCAGCACATCCTCAGCACAGAACCTGAAGCAGCTCTTAAACTGGTTGCCAGACTCCTGCAGTTCTCACTAGAGCTAGCGTTTCATCTCTTGTTCTTCAGGCTAACTGCACAACGTGGATTGAAATTGCAGTTTCCTTGCACAGATTTTTTTTTTCTTTCTGACTTTCATCACATCTCCCTGCTTTCAGGCAGGCTGTTATGGCTGATACAGCATGAAACTTTGGAGGGGGAAGGCTTTATAAAGTAGCTAAGGATTAGGAATTGATGGGTAGATTGCCTGGGGAGCTTGCAGTGCCTGTGCCTGGAAACTTTTAGGAAGAGGCTGGCTATACACTTCAGCCATGCTACACAACAGTGGGGCCTGTTTTAAGATGGGACATGAACTGCTTGTCTTTGCACCATTCCTTTGCTTCTGCTTTGCAAACAGTGCTTCTGAAGAGAATCGGCAATGACAAATGCTCTTGGAATATTCCAAGTGTGTGAATAACCACCTAAGAAGTAGTTGGAAATAGCTGTTCTTGGTATTCTGTGTTTGAGCTTCCAAACAAGAGCTCCAAATAAGTGAGCAAGAGGAAGACACAGAATCACAGAATGTTAGAGATTGGAAGGGACCTCGAAAGATCATCTAGTCCAATCCCCCTGCCGGAGCAGGACACCTAGATCAGATCACACAGGAACGCATCCAGGTGGGCTTTGAATGTCTCCAGAGAAGGAGACTCCACAACCTCTCTGGGCACGTTCTCTTAGCTGTGGGTACCCTTTGCTGAATGGGCGTGGGCAGCAAACCCGTGCAGAAACTGTTAGTAATCCTCACGGGCTCTGATGTGGTTGCACTGAACCAGAGGCTTTGTGTTATATGTGAATGCAATGACTTTCCTTTCTAATATTTGGCTAGCTTTAGAAACATCTTCCTTTTTCCCCTCTTGTTTTCTTTCATGAAGCCAACATTTCTTGTTGGTTGGGGTTGTTTTAGTGACTAGAGAGGAATGTAGGCTTCTTACAGGCACAGGAACTGTTTTGGTCTTCAGCAGTGTCCCTCCTCTGCATATGGAAAAAGACAAGACCTGCACGGAGAGAATCAGACTCAGGAGGCTAGGAGCCATAGGCATGAAAGAAAGCCTCTGAAACATGATGGAGTGTCAGAAAGACTGCATTTTCTCAAGGGATCTGTGCATTGCATTACATGAGATGATCCTGCTGCCTTTTAACTGTGTTTTGTGTCTGCTTTACTTGTTCTTTGTGGCCCAGAATGTGTTTTTCTTCCCAGCCCATAGGTCTGTCTTTGCTCTGAGTCTCTTGATTTTGTCTTTCTTGTTCTCTTCTACTCTGCGCATGAAGCACAGGCCAGAAGTGCCTGCTACGTCTTTGACATCTCAGCATGACTGATGCTAGCCAGACTTTGAAACAGAAGCAACTGCACCATGGGGCCTCCACAGCAGGTCTCCCATCCTGCTTCTGTTCCGTCTCTGTGCACACATCCGGAGGAGCCAGTCTGCTCGCAATGCCATGGCTGCAGCTTCAGCCAGCCAGAAGTCATCTGCAATTTGCCTCCTGTGACACTGAGTCACAGGAGAGAGGAAGGTCTTGATTCACTGTCTCATGGGAAATGCTCTGGCTCCAGGCTTCCTTTAGTATTTCCTCACTTAGACACCAGTTCAGCAAAGGATTTGAACAGAGTTCGTTGAGCTGCTGTCTACAGCTCATCACCCTTCCCCCCAGCATGACAGAAAATGTCCTTGTGGCACTGATTGTTGTTTCCTGAAGAAGCGTCAACTGTATGAAGTGGAGTTGGTTGCTTTGATAGTCCCTATTCATGGTGAATACTAAAAATACTTTGCTAAAATCATTACTCTGGTGGCAGATTTTTTTCTTTTTCTGTTTTTGCAAAATCTGTCACTTCAGTAGTAGGGAAATATGCATGTACAATGGAGAGAGGATTCTTTTTTTCCCCACTGCCAGAAGAAAAGAAACATTTTAGGGAGAGAGGAAAATTTCCCATTGCTTTAATCAGTCATTGAAACTTCAGAATGAGTGTCTATCTTTTATTTTTTTTCTACCATTTTGGAGGAGATTTTCCACTTAGCCACCTTCTTGGAGGTGCTGGCCAGCTCTACTTTGGCATTGGTCCAGAAGTGTCTCTGATCTACAAAACTGTCCTTGAAATGTCCCTAGAATAACCTTTCCTGTGAGATTTCTGCTTCCTGCTGGGCTGACAGTGCAGCCGCATTCAGTGGGATTTCCCCCGTGGTGAAGGGGGACGTGGTGTGGCTGCACAGTAACTGAAGTCTCAGGCTCCTCCTGAGCAGAGAAGGAATCTGTGAAGATGACAGTCTACTTAAATACTTGAGGTTTTCACACTTGAAGGTTTTACTAGTGGGTATTATTTTAAATCCTTCATGGGTGGAAGGCAGCCTTTGGATTTGTCAATCTTATGAAAGAAGTTTAGTGTTGGGAGTATTGCACTGGGACCCCAGAGAACTATTTTGGGAGAACTAAGAGTATTACACCAGCCATCTGGCCATGGCTGAGCAATATTGTTTCACTTCTTTATTCCTTCTTTAATCCTCTGTTGGCTCACCTGTGGCAGGTAATACAGAGGTACACTCATAGCGTCACTCAGACATCGGGTGCTCTGATGGTGTTTGGGACCACTGGATGCCTGTCTCAAACATACAGGAAGAGGACAGTCCAGACACTTATTTATTTCCCTCCTTCCCAACCAAAAAACTGGGGCCCTGTAGCTCCAATTGTATAGAACTGGGTTGGGAGTCAGAGAACCCGTTCATTTTACATCCGTGAAGCATCTGCCATTTAAAGGTAGTGGTTCTGTGTCACTCAAGGTGATGTTGAATGCCAAAAGCCTCTTTCTAAAACCCTGGTGTCTCCTGTCTCCCTTCCTGAGATCTGCTGTGTTACAGACCTGGCTTTTATGGAATCTGCCAGGCTGGAAGGTGCAGCCTGCTGTTCAGATCACATTTACTGAGGGCTCATGCTAGACTTAAGCCCATGTTATGTTTGTTCCTCTGTGAGGCTTGTATTTGTCTTGTACTTTGTCTGGGAATTCAGATTGTGTGTCTTGGCCAGGCTCTGTCATATACATTTAATCCCAGCTTCTTTGCTCTCCTTCAGGGACTTCGTAGGGAACAGGAAGTAAATGGAGTATCTTGTAGAGATTTTCTGTCTGCCAGCCAAAACCCTATCCATCTACAAAAGCAGCTGTTTCAGCCCAAGGAATTTGTAAGCAGAATTATTTTCTTAGCACCTCATCATGCGTTCTGCTGGAGCTTGGGCAGTCAGACAGGTTTTCCATCCTGGCTAGGAAACACCGGGTGCTTATTTAGATAAGTTGTGGAATACTGCTCGGTGATCCCATGGCTGAGAGGGCTGCATGCAGGTGAGGGGGGAGAAAAGGAGAACCCTTGGGCCAAATCAATACTGGAGGTTTGGAGTCAGGTTTCAGCCTTTTTCCTGTGCCTGCTCATTCCAAGCACCAACTAGAGCAGGTTTGCTAGCTTTTGCAGCTGGATCTGGAAGATGTGTGTGTGTGCATGCCTCAGGCACAGTAGAAAGCAGGAATTTTCCTAGGCTGTGACTCCCAATCTGTCTGAAGGACTGGCTTTGTCCTGGCTCTGGGATCTGGGGGGAGGTCCCAGCTTTCCAAGCACTGGTCCTGTCTGGAACCTCTTCTACACTGAGAAGTACCTGGACTTAAAAGTGAAAGTGTCATTTGGGACAAACTAGTTGGCACAGGGAAGGAGAGAGACCTCGTCCCTATATCTGACATACAGGTCCTGCTGTCTGTTCTCATGGAAGAAAATGCTCTAGATCTTGACAACAGACATGTAGAAAAGATTTGTTTGATCTAACAACAGAGTTAAATGTAGTGGGCTGGTTCCTCTTTGCTCTTGGTTTCCCCACAGGCCCAGAGTGGGGAAATTCCTAATCTCAACACCTAGACATGGCCTCTTTGCCAAGCCTCATCTTGCCAGTGTGGCTTGTGTTGAGGCTGTGACTGGGAGAGCAAAGCCTGGCAGCTATTTTTTAAAGACTGTAGCAATGCTTTGCTAGTGTCCAAGGGTCTGCTGCAGAGCTACTGCTTCAGTGTGCTAGTATGGGGCTGCATGCGCCTTCCGGACAGGTCCTGGCCCAGGCTGTTTGCCTTCCCCTGCCCCATGAGGGCTCATGCCCCCATGGCAGTAGTGACCGAACCATGCAGAAAGCAGCTCTGACACAGTTTACAGCCCAGCATGTTAATGCCAATTGGTGCTGCTTTGCTGCACTGGCTGCTTCCTCTATCGTGTCATTACTGTGTGGGGTGACAGTCCGTTCATGATGCTGCTGTTACAAATATGGTTTCTTTTTTTTCATTCCTGTCCTGGAGACAGACTGTGGTACACAGAGAGATTTTGATTCTCCTTTTCTGCCTCTGTATGCCCTTCCAAGACCCATGAGGCTCTAACTTATATTCTCAAAATTCTCAGTTTGCAGTTTGGCCTGGCTGGCTCTGTTGTGCCCTGCATCAACCTCCAGAAAGCCTGTGTCATGGGATAAGAGGCCTTTTGGCTGGAGAAGTCAGTCACTGTTCGACCTTGGCCCAGAACCTTAGGTAAGGGGTAAATCTTCCTTTGTTTCTCAAACACAGCAGTAAGCAGCAAGTTCAGAGTCGTGGATGGCAGCATAACTACATGCAGAGCTCCTGGGGGATATGTGTCCTCACCCCCGCCCACGTGTGTCTCCCCTTGGGGAATGGTTACAAAATTGTTTCTCTGCAACTTCAATGACACTTGGTGTCTCTTATTGCACTCCCTTATATTGATAACTTTGGTTGATGGTGGCAGTAATTCAAGAGCAATGTTATAAGTAGCCAACTGCTACGAGCATTGCTGGCTGGCTGCTTCAGAAAGCTTCAGAAAGAGGGTGCTGGGGGGATATTGCTTGTCCTGAGCTGAGGCTTTATTGCTATAAGCAAGCCTTAATTACAAAGCAAATGCTACTTCTAGACTTGATTGTTTGAATTCTGTGGCACCCTTACATATGCAGCAGGATTTACTATATCCTTTTGTTCCTGGCTGGAACTGTTGAGTATCATTTGCTGTGTCAGCCTAAATCCAGGGGTGAATTTCATTGGGTAAAGTGATGCCTGTGTATGGATGAAAAACAGATGAAAGCATAATGTGAGCCAGCAGCTAGAAATTAAAAGTTAGATAAATGTAAGCTAGAAAAAAGGTGTGTGGTTTTAACAGTGACTATTTAACTGTTGGCACCAATTGCCAAGGGATACAGTGGTTCTTCTGTCACTTGAAGCCGCTGAAGAAATCATGTCTTGCTATCTCAGACAGAAGAAATTTGGGACATGAGATGAAATTCAAGAACATTTTTATGTAGACCAATATGAACATTCC
>NW_010097706.1:73026-110345 GCF_000699245.1 Pterocles gutturalis | reverse complement strand
TTTCCCTCTTCTTAACACTGTTTTCCTAACATGTTACTCTGAGCTGGTGGATGGCAATCAAAACCAGTTGTGAGCTGTGTTCATTAAATGCCTTGGTATGTCTGTATAATGTGGAGTGGTAGTTTATACCCAGATGTGAAACAGAGGCTGGTCTGTGAAGAGGCTTCATGCTGAGGTCATGGCTTGATGACCATTTCTTTTGGTGGCAACATGGTCAGAAGCTTCTCCTTCCACTCCTGCTTCTCTTCTGCTTTCTTGTTTGTTTTGTTTTGGGTTTTTCTTAAAAAAATGAAGCTCACAACACCATCATATGTCGGAATGTGATTTTCTTCCAGCCGCAAAGGCTTTCGTCTTTGAGAGCTTTCTCACTGGCTTTCAGCCTGGGCTGTCATCTTAGGGCTACATGAATTTGTGTCCCCAGACCAGTCTGGGAATGTAAGAACTGGGGGATAATCTGGCTGTTGCTGAAGGAGGCACCCATTTTAGCAGGTAGGAGAGAATGGTTGTCACCAGAGATTAACTAGGACCTCAGTCAAGGCCCTGGCCAGTGGTAACCTCACTGCACTCACTGCCTAGGCCAGGGATAACTGTGCAAGGGGTGCTGGTGTTTCTGAAGGAGAGGAACAAAGAGCGATCTAGTGACTGGAAGGTCCAAATTTCTTGATTTGACTTGAGATTTGCCTAGTTAGTGGTTTTGGCTGTGAAAAGAAGTCTGGGCCTCCTGAAATGCCTCGTGCCACAAACACAGCCTTACTGTGAAGGGCTGCATTAAAACTGGTTTTCTGATGGACTTTTTATTTGCTGGATACTTTACTGAGTGTGAGAAACCTTCAAAATTACTCTAAATGCTCATTTGTAGTTTTTTGAAATTTGATTTTATGTGTCTCTAATCCTATTACCTATTTTGAGCTTAGTAAATAAAACAACCTCCAACTATTTCCTTTGGCTTGCTGAACTTAAGGGTGATGTCAGTGTTGTAATCTAATATCAAAGCATCACAGCACTATGGAGTGTTGATCCTCTCAACAACCAGTGAACTGTTCCAGGCTAACCATACATCTCCACTTAACTGCATGCATCTATCTAGGGGAAGTATGTTCCCTTACCTCACATTCACCAGGACACCTCTCTGGCCTGCCCGGAAGGGGTGGGGTCCCTCAAGTCTGTGGGTTGCTGGGGAGGTTGTGATGGATGCTTCTGTTAAGCTGTATTCTGTAAGCACACCACCACCTTCTCCACCCAGTCATTGCCCTGCCATCTCCTTCCCACTCTCCCTGTTCTCTTCTGGGTAAAAGAAAGTCACAATTGCAGGTCAAACTTCTGAGTTCCTGTGTGCATGCTATTGAGTTGACCAAATGGAATTTGAAAAGTGCTAAGGGTCTCTGAGATCAACAAGAGATCGTGAGATCAGCTGGACCTATGACACCTTCACAGAGAAATGGAGAAATGCTGGAGGTCAAGAGTTTGAGTAATAGGATGAGGAAGTCACAGCCCCATGTCTGAGTCATGATCTGCCGTTTTGCTCTTCTGAGAAGGGGATCTTTGTGCTTTTAGAAGAGCGTTAGTTTTGGTTTCTAAGTGTTCCCTTTGATTTCAAAGGGAGGAAAAGTTATTGTAAGAGAGGAACGTTTGTCTGTGTTTTCTTTCTCTCCTTTCTGTAAAAGCCTTGTGAAAACTCAAGTCCAATTCACTTCTGGAGAAGCAGGGCTAAGTCAGAGTGGGGCGATATGGTGCTTTCCCACTCCAACAGTGAATTTTGGCCTGATATTGGCAAGTGCCCTCTAGTTCCTGCTGTGGGTGACCTTCTGAGTCCAGACTTGGAAGCTTCCATATGAGGAGTAATGTAGCAGCCTGGGATACTTCAGCCTGGGAAAGGGCTGATTTTGGGGGGGATGCGACAGAGACCTACAAAATCTGGAGTCGCATGACGAGAGTGGATAGGGACTGACTGTTCCTGCCTTTTCCCATGCAAGAACTGGAGGCCAACAAATGTGGGCAGTGGGGTCAGTTTTTAAACAAATGAAAGGAGGTGGTTCTGGATGCAACAGACCTGATGAACTTCTTGTCAAAGCTTGTTGTGGGTGCAAGGTGTATACTTGTGTTTAAAGGAAGAAAATAGTGTTTGAAAGCAAGATTTGTTAGGGATTACTAAATAGACAAACCATCTAAGGCCAAAAATAATTGAAGGCTAAGTAAATAATTTGGGTTTGGGGAGGGAATTACTGTATATGTTTGTCCTGTTAAGACTCTTTCCTAGGTGTTAACTCATAGCTTTTTGTTGGAGACAGTAGTGGGCTAGATGGACCCTTGGTGTGGACTCACTCATGTGGCTGATGTAGGAGTTCTGAAACAGTTAAGCCTGGACACGATGTTCTTTTTTAGTCCCCCAAAAGAAGCATCAGCACAACTAAAGCTTTCTAGAACATCCCAAGGATGGCTGATCTCCTTAGAAATGGTTTCCAGGCTATTTCTAAATTATCTGCAGTCTCAGTGATTATTTCCTTAATGCCCTCCTGACCACATAAGCAGATCAGAAGGACTCAGCTTGCACAGGGAAGTATCTCCTGAGGTATGAGGACTTCTGAGGAGCAGTATGGCTGCCGTGCACAAGAGGGGACAGAAGGCAAAGGGGAGGTCTAGGTGAAGGTACTACAGTGGGACTTCAGAAACAATGTTTGTCAAGCTGTATTTTCTTGGAAAGTTTCACCTGGCTACAAACTGATAGGTTGTTGGGAGAGCTGGGCAAGAGCTGGGGTAGGAACTGGTGGTGAGAAAGAAGCTCTGAGCTGGAAGGTGTGGGCATGTCTTATTGCTCTGTTTGCTCTTGAGCACAACCAACATAAAGGAACAATGCTGGCTGTCGGTTTTCTCGGAATGGGAAACCAGGCTCTCTCCTTTCCAGATGTTGGTATCAGCAGGTCTGACAACTCCTCAGAGGGATTTTTGAGGGACTGCTTAATGTCATGTCTACATGGACCATGTGTCAGGGAAATGTGTGTTCCCACAACTGTTTTTCTGCAAGCAAAACCGCAGGACTTATTCCTTTATTTTTCACTTTAAAAAGTCTAGCTTCATAAATTTTGTACCTGGCAGAACCTGCCTCTCCCTTTGCGACGGGTAGAGTATGCTTTTGCAGCCAGTTCTGCATACACAGGGAATCAGGGAACAGGTGACTTCAACTTAACCTTCCCTCTGAGCTTGAAGAACAAGCCAAGGCAATACAAAAGGGACCTTTTAAGAGACTTGTGCAGCTGCACAGCCCTTATACTGGCCCCATAATCTGTTTATCTTTTGCCTTCAAGGAAGTTCCAGAGTTAAAGGAAGCTCCCCCAAGTGGGATGGCTTAAAAGATTGTATCCTCTGCTGGGAAGTGCACATGCTTCTTTCTTTAGAAGCCATTTGATACATTTTTTCCTCTCTTTCTCTCTCTTCCCCTCCTCCCCTGGCAGCAGGGTCTCTGACCATTGCATGCTTTTCATTAAATCTTTCTGATTATAAGCTTGTATGCTCTGACACAGGGTCAAAGAGTACCATAGCAGGAATAAAACTCAGCAACAGAATGGAAAGCTTTTTCTGGTTTTGATTACTGGACATCACCAGTTATTGTGGATTGCATTCTTGGCTGGGGTCTGAGACTGAGTTAAATATCACCCGGAAAGGAGCGTTCCATGATGCTCCCGAAACACTGAACTTCTCCTGAGAGGGGGGGTGTGTGTGGGGGAGAGTTGTGTCTTGGCCAGTTTCCAGCCTCTCTAACACTACTGCCACTCTTATCCCACGTGTTCTGCTTTTGCAGTGTCCATTGGAGGAGGTTATTTAACTTCCCTTGCTGATATGAACAACTGCCACTGTTGTGTTGTTGGGTTTAGGTTGTTTGACTCTAATGAAAGCCTCATGCCTAGTGATGAACTTGAATAACCAATTGCTTACTCAGCTTTTCAGCTCTGTTATCTGAAGGTATAATCACTTCCTGCATCTTTCTTTGCCTCCATGCTGCTGCACTGATGGTCTGGGAAGTACCCTGCTGTTCCTGCAGCTGCTTTCTCTGCCCCAAGGCACATCAGCATGGAGGGAGGGAAAAGCAGTTCCTGGTTACTGCTGCATCTTCTTTCAAAGCCTTAGACAGGCTGCTCTGTCACATGGAATATCGTCCCTCTTATTTCTGAGGAGGGAGGACAAGGAGCCTTTATGTCTATTGTGAAGACTGTGGAGTTTACATCTAAGGGGGACAGTGTAATCTGTTTGTAACTTCTAGGCAAGTCCAGAGAGGCAGAGGAAGTGTAAGTCAGAGGGGGCTGATCCCCAGTTAACTGGGGTCAGCATTTGTACTTAGGTGGCATGGGATCTGCAAGCATCTCTCTTGGTGGCTGGCTGTGATACTGGCCAGGGCTGCAGCAATGAAGTATCAGGGCCCTGAGTGTATCTAATAAGAAAGACTTAATTGCCCTGATGAGTCTGCCATGGGCCCTCCACCCACTCCCCTGTCCATGGGCTCAGGGGCTCCATTTAAGCTCAGTCCATGACTTTCAATTGCCCTCTGTGCTATGGTGTAAGTGTACCTGTCTCTCACACCATACAGCCATGCCTGTGCTTGGCCATGGACCTCAGAGTGGGACCTGACTTCCCGGTTTGGTGCTGGACCTGCCTGGTCACCACTGGACTGTGTCTGACCCTGGTTCCTGTCATTGGAGCTGACTCTGACCTGCAGTTTGACTTCCAGGCTTGGCTGTTGGTCTCGTGGATGTCCTGTGGGATGAGGCCCTGGCTGGCAAGCCCTGCCCTGCTGGCTGAGTTATCCTCCTTGATTCCTCATCCCATAGGGAACTGCTTGGCCTGTGCTGCTCCCTGACCCTTGAGAGGTCCCTGTGGAGGGGTGATTCTTTGGAAAGACTCATCTTGGTGTGAAACACTTCCTCAACGAGTAGCACAGCAAAACAAGAGCCTGTGGCTTCGGGGATATCCTGTCTGCCCACTGGGGAAGGTGACACTGTGCCTTCCTTCAAATCTGCAGTGTGGTAAGTAGGTTCTCACCAGCTCATTAGTTGCAAAATTAATTATCATTCCAGCCGCGGGATGTGATGTAGTTCTTAATTCAGCAGGCTGGCCAGGCAAGAGCTTCTCTCCAGCCTCAGGAAAGGATGTCTGGGGATTTCGGGGTTTGTTTCTTGTTTGCTTTTTAAGCTGCTAATACTTCTAGTGTTTTCTGCTGGGGTCAGCAATCTGCTGTGTATTGTGGGGCTTGCAACCTCCCAGGACAAGAAGAGAAACCACTCTTTTGCAGAATCCTTGCTAGACAGGTTCCCTGAAAAATATGAGGAACTCATGATTGCTTGTTCATTGGAAGCAAAGATCATGACAAACGCATTTACAGAGAAGAAACAATAACAATCAACAATAGACAGGAGGAAATGACTCCTCTGAGAATAGGGGCTAGACTAAGGGAAGAAAAATGCTTGGGATATGTAAGTAAATATGATGAGAAGTGGGGAGAAAATGCCGAGAAAGCAGGGGTGGTAAAGGAGAGACAGGGAGTGGGGAGCAGCCCCTGAGGAGGGGATGTGCCTTGTCAAGAGGCCACCTGTGAAGAGAAGCCTCCTCACTGATAAGACTATGGTGTAAACTGAATTGCTGCAGCATTGTCCCATGGGAGACCAGGCCCAGCTAAGCAAAGGGTGCATTTTGCCCTAGGGTAGCTGTCTCAAGGGAGGGAGCAGAGCTTTCCTTGTGAGAGGTACTGCCAGGTCACCCTCCTCACTTGGTGTTCCTGATGGCAGCTGTGTGTCTGCTCCCAAAGGGCAGGTAGATACACAGAGGCAAGCGTGTGGCAGCTTCTGCTAGCTGTTGCTGTCTCGGGGGATGGAGACAGCTTTACAGAGGGGACTAGCCTTCCCAAAGAGGTCTGCATGGGGCTTGCAGCACAAGAAATCCGTTCTCACCTGTGATGTGTACTCTTAATTCAGCACTGGTTTGTACTAAATCCCTCCTGCTGCCCTCTCTTTCCTTGCTAAGCTTGTCTCGAGCTGATGCCAAATAAAACATGTTTTTTCCCCTTTTCTGTGAGGCTCTTAACTTCACCTATGATTGGAGATATTGGAGGTTTCAAGCTCTTGCTAACCTTCAGAGATTCACAGCAAAATCCTCCTGCATGCGCTATGTACCTCAGAGGGCAGAGTATAAGGGGTGTTCTGGGGATGGCTGGGAGATGTCCATGACCTTTCAGAGATCCCCATTTATCACTGAAGGGTAAGGTGGGCCAACTGTGTTCTCACGGGAAGCCTCTGCTCTCTTGTTTCTTCCGAAACGAAGGGATTTGGGTGACCCAGCCGTCCCTGTTGTGTTTGCATGCTGTAGCCCCAGAGGAGCTGTGTTGGATATACTACATAGAGCTCACAAGGCACAGGTTCTCGTCCAAGTAATAATTCGCACCATGTTCCTCTGGAGCTTTTCTGACTATTGTGGAGACAAATCAAGGCTGAAGAAGCTTATTGTTGCAGAAAATAGAGACAATTGTGGTTTTCCCACACAAAGTTACAGAAGAGTGCTGTTGTGTTGCTTGAAATTTGGGACTGGATTAAACTGGAAGTCTGGAACCGGGGAGATGTGAACAACTTGAATCAAAGCTGAAGAAAATTTTCCTGTGATCCCTTGTGAAAATTTATTTACTTACCCAGATAATGGGTGTTGTGTGACTCTTAATTATTATAAAACCAGAATGTGTTCCTGCTCCTAAACTTAGTTTGCTTTTTTTCTTGCACTTTCCAAAGGAAGAAATTGCTTGATAGATCTTAAATCTTGTCTATATTATTACTGTCACATTTTGCCCAAGTAAAATGTACCCTGATCTGATTATAAATAAGATCTTAAAATTATCGCTAGCTTGTCTAAATTTGGGCTTCTAAGATGAGGACTCCATTGGAGCTGACCTGGTCTTGGGAAAGTACTTCCAGCTGTTCAGGCACTGCAGAGGTCCCCTGTCAAGGCTTGTTCCTGTGGCCTGGACTGTCCACAGTGTCATCAATCCCAAAGATGGGTTCTTAATATCTGTTTGTTAACTTGTATGTGTACTGCCAGGTCAAGGTGCCTCCTAAGCTCCCTGTCACCTCTAAATTGATGTGCTAACATGTATACAGAGCTCTTGCATGTACAAGATGTCACCTGTTACCTGAAATCAGGAGTATGCTTTTCTTTTCAGATAGTTACCAACCACTCAGATGTGGTATTCTCCTTTGCTAGGCTGTCCTGAGCCACTATAGCAAGTGTTGGCCTTTTGAGGAAGCTCTGCTCTGAAGTGGATGTTGGTCTAGGTGAACCCATTTCTCCCTGTTCCTCTTTACTATATGTGGTTCCCTGTGAAAATCATGAATCAGCTAAAGATACACAATGCTTCTTGGGGCAGAGCTGGCTGTAGTAGCAATCTCTTGCTTCCAATCACATTTTTTTATTCTATTTTGCAGCAAATCTAGATTATCACCCATGAGTCGCATGTATTATCATGACTCAAAAATGTCTTTAGGGTACATTTTATTATATAATGCTGATTTGCCAAGTTTACCTATGCAATGGTTCTCAATCTTTCCGTGCAAGACTGAGGTGATCTGCTTTCAGATTGACCAAAGAGAGTATCAGCTCCTGAACTCTTCTATGGTGGGATCTCACAATGGGACAGATAGTGCCACTAGCTCCGGAGAAAAGCTAGATTTTATATGTGTTGATCTAGAGTAATGGTAACCTCAAGCTGCCCATCACCTGCAATAGCCAGGAGGGATTCCCTCATAATCTTGTCTCCTACCTCACTGGAAGGTCTGTGGGATAAGAATGCGCTCCCTCAAACACTGATTCTGGCTTGTGTAAAAGGCAGGATTTGGATATGGAAAGGGTTTATGGCAAATCTTATATTTCTACTGAGTCTGATGTTGAAAGACTGCTACTTTTACATCTTGGTCAGTGGTATTTACCCTTCAGTATATCCACTCATTTTGTAAACTAAGGGTAGCTATGTATTAAACTAATTGTTTCTTCAATATACTTCTGGTGGATGCTTCCTTCTATGCATCATGGATACATGATAATAACATGTTCATTGGGAGGGGAGCTGGGAATTAGCAGCTTTGTGGTGGCCATAAGCAGTTATTTTCTTCCTTATTTGATTCTGCATGATGCTATTAACCCTGATACCTGTTCTCTTCCTGGGATGAACTATAATCAGAATATGAGGAGTAGGAATCCTCTCTTCTACTGATTTTGGATGAGCCTTGGCAAACTCTTCTGTCTCCTTTCTTGTAGTTATGAAGTAGGCAATTAGTGGAAGTAACTTGCTTCTTGAGTCAGTGTGCGTGGCTTGACCTGGAGACTTCTGTGTCCTGAACTTCAGAAAGCAATCCTTAGCTACAGGCCTGGATCTGTTAGGGGAAAAAAAGTAACAGGTAGCTGTCCTCCAAAATAAGCTGTGGTAAATTATGTGTAGCTATCCTTTGCAGCTCTTCCTTTTTGAAAAAAATTATTGTCACTGATGAAGGATTGCTCTGAATTGAGGGATTTGCTTTAAGATGGCAACCACATTTCTGAATACTGTGAAATGTTGGAGATTTAAGAGAAAGGTGAATAAGTAAAAGCAATTTTACACCCCTCAGAAGCTTGACACAAAAACTGTATCACATGCTGCGAAATGCTGCAGCTGAGAAGTGACAATCAGGCTTTTCCAATGTGTGATCCAGGTAAGTTTGCTCTCTAGCTGGAAGGTGTAACTGGAGGAGTGATTCTGGTCTCTTACCTGAATGGATGCAGTCTTCCTTCCAATTTATCTGACACTGGTGCTTTGCTGCTCTCCTTCCCTCATTCGGTGATAGAGGAAGGATGGGGCCGGTGGCCGGTTCTCTCTGCTGTCTGACAGAAGGTGAGTTCTGCCAGTACTGCAGAGTGAAACACAGAAGTTAGCTCAGCGTGTGCCTGTTGCTTTGCAGAATCCTTGTGTTGCACAGGAGTGATCAGCACTCACACGGGGTGTCTGGCTTCAGCCCAGAATATGTAAGGGTGGTGGCTGCCTCAGAACATTGGTAGGAATAGGCTGTGAGGCAAATACCTTGGAGTACAGAAAAAATTTGCCAAGAATAATGTTAAGATTGATAATGGGAATGAAACTGTAGTCTTCAGCACGATGCAATATGAACTCTGGGTTGAAATCTGCTGCTCCTCAGAAACAGAATGGCTGGTTGATCTCTCTTCTTATCTATAAGATATGTTGTCAGCTTTTCCACTGACCTTCTCACGGCTTTTTCAAGACAGCTGGATCAGCTTGTCTTCTGCTGGAGTGACCTATTATTTATCAGCTCATTATCAAAGGAATTACTAAAAGCTTACACCAGAGGCCAAAGGGTCAATATCCAGAAACATCTGTAATTCTTTCGTTATCCCTAGGAGGTGAATCCTATGTGACATTTGGCCCTTGAAGTAACCTGAGCATGTGAAAGGCAAACACATCGCATCTGTGAACTCGAGACACAAGTGAAGCATGTAAATGGCTGTCTGCCATCATTTGGTTGATCCTTAGTAGGAAGTTTAGTGTTTGCTTGCTCATGGCTCCCATCTCTTCTGCCATCCAACCCCTCTAGTAAACATAGAGCTTGCCATGGTATTGAGGTGGGAGAAGCAGATAGCTGACAGGCAGTGAGAAGAACCTGCTTACTGTGGTCTGTGTAACTCAACTTTCTTACCCTGTCACCAAGAAATACTTGAGAAAAAACTCAGTGGCTCAGCCTTTCAAGGTGATTTCTGAAGGTCTTGCTTAGTTAAACACGAAGGACCAGTGGGGTGAATACATTCAGAAACAGTCCTGACAAAATGGAAAGCTGAGGCCTGTCAAATATGCAGCAAATGCAACAACTGAACAGCCCAGGTGATTGCTGGAGAGAAGGAGCTGTGACTTGTTACCTAAAAAAAGGCAAATATTGTCTAAGGGCTGCTGCTTTGAGATGTTCCTCTTCAACCAGAACCACACACGTGATCAGAAAATTATATTTGTTTCTGTCTTCCTCATCAGTCATTTAATGAAAAATAATTGCAATGGATTGATCCAATTGAATGTTTTGAACTTATCATCCCAAAGGCAAAACCCATCAGGCATGCTGCTGCTGCTTTTCTCTTGTAAAAAGGTCTCATTGGAACGAGTTTAGTGTTGGCAGAAATAGTCACTCACATCCCAACCAGGATCTCCTCCTGTTTGGGGCAGTCTCATTAATGTTAAGAAGCTTCTGTATTTTTGGACACCTGGAAGCTGAGCAAAACCTTCAGTTGATACCTCAGGATGTACTGATTGGTAAGAGATTGTGAAAAAAGGGATGACATATTATGAATTTGACAGTTCTGTTGATGTAAAAAATTGCATTTTTTTGAAATGTTTTAATTTTGCAGAAAATAACTTGCATCTGACAATTTATTTTTTTTCCTGAGAAAGCTGAACTTTTATAAAAGAGAAACTGTTTCATAGTTATTGATTTCTCTGGTTCCTTTTGGGTTGGGAGGAACTGCAGTATCCTGTGATGCTGAACAAGTTGTGCTAATAGAGCTATTAATCCTTTATTTCCCTCTGCCCCACAATAAATTTATACCTGTTGAAGGGTTGGGCAGACTATTGAAATGCTCCCTTTTGGCCTTGTGTAAGTCCACAGGAGCTATTGAAATGGAAATCAGGTTCCCAAACCACCACCCACAGGAGAAAGAAAGAGATCTTGATTGATTGTTTTTAGTTAAACAAAGAGAGAGAAATGGGCTGAAGTTTTGGTTCAGTGGAAAGTCGGCAAAAAGTCTTGAGGATTACACTTGGTTGTGGAGAGGCAACCTCTGTCCTTTAGCAGCCTATAGAGTATTTTCCCAATGAAACACCATTGCAGGGGGATGGTATACAGGGTCAAAAAAAACACAAATAGGGATGAGATTTATCATTGGCAAGAAACCATGTTTCTGAGGGTTTATGGGGAAAGAGCTTCATTTGGTTATTGCGAAAGAGCAAAGCAGTCTTATCTGTGCACCAACCTTTGAAAAAAATGATGCCATGAGAAAATTCCCCCGCATTCTTTTTCAGTCTTTTTTTTTTTTTTTTTTTTTTTTTTTAGTAGGAGTTTTGGGAAGTAAGATATTGTGGTTTTTGTCTCTTAAAGCTGTACTGCCTGTTTGGATGTTTGCCCCACATGTATCAAAATCGTGAGCAGGGAGACTAACATTCTTCATCCATCATCATCTAGCAATTTGTTGTGCAGGATTTATCTCTGAAGACAACTGGAGAGGTCTTTGTCAGTTTCCAAACTCCTGGAGATCTCTGAGCTCTCAGCTTCCCCTCTAGAAAGGACAGTTAAGAATGCAAATTCTCAGGCCTTTTTCCCCCCTAGCTTTTATCAGAATGGCATTACTTTGTATATCACTTTTTATCTTTACTTTTTCCTTGTTTTGAGATGTTCCATTGCCATCGTGCCCTCAGAAGCACCTACCCAGTCCTGAGAAGACTCTATCCAGTCCCAAGATAAACCAGCCTAGGACTGTGTCTTCAGTGAAATTGTCATTACATCATAGCAGCAGTGTGGATGTCTTTGCCAAGGCGATACGAAAGAACCAAATATATTTTCACCTTTGAAGCCCAAGCAGCTCTCTCAGATTCAGTTAATTGGAAACACACAAGTGCACATGTTCTGGAGTGGCTTTTCGCTGTTTCTTACTCAATGAATGTGCTAGAAAGTAATTTTTATTGTAATGCTGGCTGTTCAATTTGAAAATTACAATTGCCTTTTTGCAGGAGCTGGGCTTCTAGATGATGGGAAGTGTTAAATACAAGGTGTTGCTGCATGGCATGTCACCCTACCTCTAGCTCCTAACTTCTTTGATTTTGTTGCTAGAAGCTAGTTGCCACAACTTCTCTGGGCAATCTGTTCCAGTGAGGGTGGTTAGACACTGGCCCAGGTTGCCCAGAGAAGCTGTGGATGCCCCATCCCTGGAGGGGTTCAAGGCCAGGCTGGATGAGGCTTTGAGCAACCTGGGCTAGTGGGAGGTGTCCCTGCCCAGGGCAGGGCTGTGGAACTGGATGATCTTTAAGGTCGTTTCCAACACAAGCCATTCTATGATTTCATGATTTTTCTTTGCCTTAAGGAGACTGCCTAGTCCTAAAACTGTACAAGGGCTTGAAATTTATAAATATACCTCAAATAACCCAAATGCATTATTGAATGCATCAGTGATGATGAAACACTCAGAGCTAATTGTACTGTTTTATTATGTTAGCAGAGTTTTAGGGGAAACTGATTAAACTACAACGCCTGTGAGCGAGGGACACTGGCTCTGGAAAACATCCACTGTCTGGAGCCTGCTTGTCTCCAGAGCTGCTTTTCTGTCCCTGGATCATGAGTAGGTGAATGTTTTTTTCTGCCCTGAAATTCAAATGAGGAAAAACATAAGAACTTGTAAATCTTGGTTTCCAAAATGTGTTTTGCCAACTCTGCTGAGGAGAGACTTGCAGCATGATCACACTTTGATAGACTTGTGCTCTTAGTGAAATAGCAGTTGTATTGTAAGGGAAAGGTGAGTGTGGAGGGGGGAGAAAATACTTCCTTTTGAGCTGCCCTTCCACAAGGCACTTCAGTTACCTTAAAACCTGTGGATCAAACAGTCTGAAAGAGCGATCTGCAAGACGAAAGAGAGCAGGAGAAATGCAGAGCATCAGTGGCTGGGAGAGCTGGGGGAAAAGTCCTTCCCACTGTCCTGTGAAGCCCAGCACTTGCACACTGCAGAGGAAAGGGTTAAGTGCAGCTGCCCTGGACAATTTCTTCTAGGGGAAACTCCTTCTTGGCCTGAAGTTTGGCACCAAGAGACAGGTGAGACATTCCTCAATCAGCACTCCAAGGAGGAAATTGAAAGCAAAGATAGGAACAAGCTGTTTTAATTATTCAATTAACTTTGCACCAGTGTGGGTGATGAGAAGATGGAGAGTTCTGATTATGCAGTGGACTGTTACTAGGGAATCTTCAGGGCTTTCAGGACTTGTTGATGACTTGCCTGAAAAAAAGACTGGTCTGAAATGAAGACTGGAATCATTGTAGGAGTCCTTCAAGTGCTGTGTTCAAGAAAGATGGTGACTAGTGCCTGGGAAAGAGAAGTTTCCCTAGGCTCCTAGGCTAACCTTGCATGAGCTTTTCTGCTTGCCAGGTACACCTTATTCCCTAGGTAAGTGGGGACATCCTGGGGTTCCTTATAGGCTGCACTTGCACTCTAGTTTACAAAGCTGTTGCACAGAATAATGCCATCCCTTCAGAACAGTGACTGGGGGGAAGAAGTACTGATAGCAGGTGGCTTAGAAGATGTTGTGAGCCTGAGTAATGACTGTGCCTGGCTTTGCTAGCCCAGCAGCCGGGAAGAAAGGCACAAGATGAGCCTAGTCATGGGTGAGGGGGCTGAGCTGCTTTGCAAAAGCTTGGGCAGACACCTTCACTTCTTGCGCAGCCAGGGATTCCCTACTGGTGTCCAGCTTTTGGTCTGTGCTGTAGATGCCAGGAGACGTCTGCATGCTTTTAGCAGTGGTAGGGAGGGTCAGGCTTCCCTTGCTCTCCTGTGTGGTGACCACGACCCAGGTATATCTAACCAGGGTTGTCTAAAATGCATATGAATAGGGTACTTGGAGCCCTTAGCTTTGTAAGCACCTACTTATAAAGGCTTTTGAAATACAGTGATTCTGTCAGCCCTGCTGTATTCACCCTTTCTGCACTCCTCTTTGTTCCTGTTGTTTTGCAGAACAACGTAGAAGTAGCCATAAAGCTGAGCTTGAAATAAAGCCTGGCATACCAGAGAAATAATTTTGTGGTCTCAACCACCTGGTGTAAGGCAGGGTCACCAGGGTCACAGTGGGTTGACTCATCTATGCCAGCGGTGGGATCCACTAATTGCAGTGGCAGGTGGTAGCAGTTACCTTTGATTTGGTGGCTTGGGGAGCAGGGGAAGAACTTGGATGTGAGTCAGACTGGGGAAGAAGGACTTGCCGAAGTGAAGTTAGAGTTGCACCGGCTGAACAGGTTTGGAGTTTCCTTGTTTTGGGAAGCTTGGTCACTTTGCAAGTATGAGAAGGGGAGAGAAGAGAGAACATGCCTAACTTCTCACACACATAGTAGGTTTCTACTATTTTTATTTTCCTTCAGTTTCAGAGGCTGACAGACCCTAAACTGTGTAAGCGTGTGGGTCTGTGTGTGTGTTTAAAGTCTGGGGCCAAGCTGTGGAGGCATCTCTCAAGGAAGAGTATTTTTACTGAGAACTCAGGGAGTAATGAATTGAGATCTACCTCAGGGCATGTGATGTGCTGGGTGCAGCATCACCCTGAGAGCTCCTGAGTTAAAGGTGACTGTGAGTAAACAAGTGATCTGGGTTTTGTTGACTTTTGTGTACCTGTTGATCTTTTGTGTATCTCGGGGAAGAGCTCTATCTTCCCATCCAGTTCTCAGTCCTTCCCCAGATGCCATACTGTCTCTTTGGTGCTTGCCTTGGGACTTCTTGCCCTGTTTGTTCAAGTAATAGGTCTGTTCTGTCTTTCTGTTCCTGAGTGCTTCCCCAGGTTAATGGAAGATTAGAGATTCTCTGACCATGCTTTTCTTTGACATGCTTCAGGAAACTCTACAATTTCAGCTTGGATATGTGGGCTGGAAGAGAGCAGTGTTGGATGTTGCTGGTGGAGAGGCAGGCCACGTGGTAGTGGGGAGTACAGTGTAAGCTCCTGCTCAAACACATCAGTAGTGGCTGCAACCAAACTTCGGAGTTATCTGGGTAGCTGTCTGCTCACAGGATGTACAGGTCTGTAGGACTGTAAAAAAACTCTGAAGACCCAGGAGTCGGCTGGATGAGTTCTAACAGAGCTGGAGTTTTAAAAATGCAGGAATCGAGAGCTGAGAAAACTGTTGCCCTGGGGGGAAATTTTGAGAAAGGGAAATACGTTATTTCTTCAGGGGGTTTCTGGTCCTTGCCCCTTGTACAGTGTTGGCTACAAGGAAATCAGGGTGGTAAAGATGGTAAGAAGTGGCTACCCAGGTCAGCAGAGGAATTGGAAACTCAAGAGTCCCAGTCTCGCAGGACTGAAATCCAGGAGCATTAGAAAAGGCCAGGTAGGAGAGAAGCATAGGCTGCTGATTGGTGTCGATCAACACCTGTTGATTCAGCTGACAAGCAACTGGCTCTTTGTGCCCATGGGCAGGAGATCTGACATGGGATCAGACTGCTTTTAATTGAAGTTCCCGGGTCTGTTTGACTTGCTCAGCTGGCTTGTTTTGGTGATAAATTACAGCGTGTTCTGATAGTATTGTATAGGCTTAAGTGTTGGTGGGTCAGTTGTGATAAAACATCCACAATGATTAAGCAGTAGTTTGTAACTAAGCTAAGATGTGTGTGCCACAAGTAATGGATCAACAACAAAAAGAAGCAGCAGGAGAAGGGCAGGACAGGACAAGAAATGTTTCTGGAGAAAAATGTAAAGTGGTATTTTGTTTTTTGCAGAGCATATGGAGAACGTGGGTGGCTTGACTGGAACGTATTTAGTGTTTTGTCCCTGTTCGTGGCTGAGGGAGTGAGCGATGGGTGTACCATACTGCTAGGCAGCTTGCTCTTCACAGGCGTCGCTGTATAACAGATACATGTACAAGCCCCTCTTAATGTGTCCATTGCTCTTAAAATAATAAATCTCGCGTACTGCACAATGTTCCAGCGCATTGCAGGTCATACACAAGAAGCAGGAGAGAAAACAAAGATGCAGAGGAGGGCTACCACTTGCCCTAGGGAGACACAAGGTCTTCCTGCTTCTCAGCCACTTTTGCACGGTACAAGGACCACCCTACTTGGCTTGCCCCACCACTTGGAGGGTTTGCTGGTGTTTTACAAGTTCCTCAGGAGCGGCCTTCTAGACTTGAGCAGCCCAGTGTGAGCTATTTCCATCCTCCCCTGTGATGTAGCAGACATCTCTGGTATGACTCCGAGTCAAACTGTGTCAGTCATCTGTCTTGGGAGCACATGCAAATCTCATTTAGGCCTTTACAGAAAAGATGCGCAGTTCCCTTGGTGCTTGTATAGATTTTCCACAGTGTGTATTTGGCTGCTTAGTCACAGAGTTATCTTTGCATTTTAAGAACAGATTTGACTACGGTCTCCTTGGCTGTACTGCAAAAGGAAGACTTTATTTCTCTTAGCACAAACACCTTGGTATGAGTGTCAGATGTGCCAGCATGTACGTACTTAATTAAACAGGCTCCTTAATAGGTTTTGTTATCATTTCAGTACTCTGCACTTGAACTATGTCTCTTAAAGGACTATTTAATGAATTTCTGAGGCTATCTGACAAGTAATGTTCTTTGCTTGCTTGTTATGTAAAAATCATTAATGTCTCCCTTTGCATACTTTGTTGAATTACAAATACTATGACTTATTTAGCTTATTGCAATTTATGGGATAGTAGAGTACTTTTTTTACTCACTAATCTTATGCAGAAGTAACCTGTTTAAAACAAGCAAACAAATAGAAACTAAAGTTGTTTTGGTGTCACCACTTGGGGACTCTTAGCTTGCTAACCATTATTGTTGCCATAAAAAAAAGGGGGAAATCTGCTAGCAGTGAGCAAAGCTTTCCTTTTAGGGGACTGACAGGACTCAGCCGCTAGAATTGCTTTGAGCACAGAACTTTGAATATGTATTTTCTTCTTGAAAGCTCTACTACTTCTTTCCTTTTGATTCTAACATAAATATTTGGGGGTAATTCCTTAGCTGGTGTAAATGGAAATACTTCCATCAGCAGCTCAGAGACAGGGCCAGGAAAGTACCCCAGCTGTTTTTCCTATGTTTCCTTGGGAGCTGGAATTATTCACACTAGTAGAAAGAATTGCTTCTCATGGGCAGGTGCAAATCTGCAAGGCTATTGGTATCTGGAATGCCCATGCTAATAGGGGTTAAGGAGGCTCACTATGTTACAGTTGTGGGCCAGGACTTGTACAATGCCCCTTGAAGGCCCTGCCTGGTGGAGGTAGCTCTAGGTAACGATCAGACTGAAGTATCATGTTCCTATTGCACCTTCCAGCCCAGCTATTGACATGTTTAATTTCCTGTATCTTTATGACAGTTTGGTGTGAAGTTACCGTCCATACAGGCTATCCAGACTTACTTTCCCAGTTGGAAGTTTTTCAGGGTGGGAAAAACGTGCAGCAGGTCAGAAATGCAGTCAAATGGTTTCTGCAGGGTGATACTACCTGCAGTGCACCCTAGATGGGTTGGGTACCCACTCCCTTGCAATGCCACAGCCTCTCTGGTTTGCACTGGGATGGAGATCGAGCAGTCTCAGCCCAGCAAGACAAGGGCATAACTAGATTCTTTGTGGAGGAAGCAGAGGCGAAAGTAATAATAATAGCTTGCCCAGAACATATAGGGGATGTGTGGCAGAGAAACAGGAGTCTGCCCTAGGTCTTAATGGCATCTGTACATGATTCCTTCATTTTCCATTTCCAAGTTTCACCCTCATAACTTGACAAAAGTTGAGCTGCTTCAGTGGTCTGTCTCTTTACTTTCCAATCTCCTTTTCTTCCTACAGCTTCCAAAAGCTGCCTCTTCTGCTCCTTGTTCTTATTTCCTGCCATGGTGTGCACTGAACTCCTTTGGAAATCGGCTGCTGCTGGTGAAGGCTAGACCTGTTCAGAAATTGCAGCCACAAAAGCCACTCCAGTGTAACAAGGCCATTAAACCTCCTGTGGGAATTTTTAAAGCTGGCTTTATCTGCCTTGCAGAGAGAAGTGTGGGGAGAGGCTGTTGCACCATTGCTCCTCCTGCTGATGACGTGGACTGGAATTGCTTCTTCTCGAACGCTGCCTGCATTGGGTTGAAGCTCGGCTTTGTGTTGTCCTAATCCCTCAGTCAAGACCACAGCAACCGCACTAAGTTAGAGCAGCCCCGAGGCTGTTCCCGTATTCTAACTCATGCCACCAGCAAATTGCTCAAAGAGATCAGATCTTTGACTTTGACCCAGCATCTCAGCTCCAACCCAGAATGTAACAACTTGGTCTGGGAGCAGCCAGGTTAGATTTGGACTGAAACAACATAAGTGCTTAGAAAATTCAGAGCCTTATTTCCCTACTTTGATACCCTTCTTCCTCTCCTCTA
Organism: Pterocles gutturalis; assembly: GCF_000699245.1. Lineage (NCBI taxonomy): Eukaryota > Metazoa > Chordata > Aves > Pterocliformes > Pteroclidae > Pterocles > Pterocles gutturalis. Next base: position 92,196 of record NW_010097706.1, on the reverse strand, counting down.
TCATTTCATGTTTCAGCACATGACTGTAGGTACTTCTGAAACTTCTGGTTTTACTGGAAAGAGTCAGTCTCTCTGGGAATTACAAATGTTCATGCAGTCTCATCTTCATTTTTGGATCAGAGGGATGGATTTGAAAGGAAGAGGAAGTTTTCTCATGCTGTAAGGTTTTTCATTTTTTTTCCCCAGTATTTTCCTCTCAAACTGGAATGAGTTTTACTGTAGTTTTGTGTTTCCTAGTAATTGACAAAACACCCAAACTGGTTGGCACCATCAGAAAAGGCACATAAAGTACCCAAACTTTCTAAAACAAGAACACTTGTGGCCTGTTCCAAAATGCCTCCCCCTTACAAAATGTTAAACAGAGAGATTGCTGAAACTGGGCTGTTCCTATAGCTGGATTAGACCTCAGTGAATCAGCACTGTGAGAAACCTCCTTGGGAAATTCCTGCCAGGCTGTACCCCGGCATCACTCGCTGACTAAGTTGGGAGCTTCCTCAGGTAGTGTGGCTGCGTAGGATAGGTCAAAGCCTTGCTGCTGCAATCCTGGAGCCCAGCTGTGGCTCACAGCTCTGAGGATGGGGGAAAGCCCTGTCCTATCCTAAATCCCTTTTAGCCTCCAAACTGCCCAGAACATGAATGAGCTCACCCCTCTGATGCTTGAGGGGTGTTCCTGCTCAGGGGGAGGTGACCTGAGCATGGTGCAGGGTGAGCTCAGGGCAGCAGCATAGAGCAGAAGGTATGAGGCATGTTGGTGTACCCAAGTCTAGACCTGCCTGCTGCCCGGTCCTGCCTCGTGTTGTTGCTGGTTTGTAATAAAATCCTCCAGTACTGCAGATAGTGGGTCTGGGATGAGAGCATGTTCATTTAGCTGCTCCTGAGTGCACTGAGCCCCAGGCTGCTGCCCTACCAGGAGTTCCAGTGGATGCTGGGCTGCTCGAGAGTGTGGGGCACTAGGCAGGAGAGTAGGAGCCAAAATATGTTCCTGCAGCCTTCTGAGCACTGAAGAGCCTCTTGGCTGTGGGGTATAGACTGACTACCAAGTTGCAGAGGACAGATGAAAAGCCTTTCCTAGAAAACACTGTGGGCTTTGTGTAGCTCAGGAGCTCACCAAAAGTTGCTCTAATAAACTGGAGAGCAGCATTCATCCCAGGAGGGGTTAGACAGTGGGAGAGAGATTTACTTCTGAGCTTTTGATTTAATTTGTCTCACATGGCATGCCTGCCTTCTCTCTATTTAGAGTTATCTTGTCCTGTTTGTACCTTTTTAGTGCTGTAATAAAACCCAGTCATGGGGCCAGAAGCCTTAGACTTCTGGCTTGGCTGCCTCTGAGACCAGATGTCACAATTCTACCTCCCCAGTCTGTCTGATTTGTCCCAGTCCAGAACAGCTTTTAACTGATGAGGAAACAGAGACCAAACACTTGTCAAAGTTGCTCTGCTTGCAAGGAGCAGAACTGGACAAGTATTGTGGTCATCAGGGCTCCAGCTCCCTGCCTGCCAGGGGTGTTTGCTGTCTGCAGTGCTCAGTGATGTATGCTTGTGTGGAGGCTGTTCCACACATATTAATTTTGAGCTGTAGAGTTTCTTCCAGGAAACCTGTGTTTGGCTTTATAACTTCCTGGGTGTAGTTTGTATATTGAATAACCTCTTCCTGCCATATGGAAGGAGCATTCTCTTTTGTACCTTATAAAATATAGGTGATGGCAGGGTTTTGTTGTTGGTGTGGTCTTTTTTTTTTTATTTTTATGAACTCCTAATGAGTACACAAGCTTGGTGTTTCCAGGGGTCTGATGAAGTGGCTGCATCTTGGTGTAGGTGTGACATTTGTGACATGGGCTCTGAGATGAACCTGGCAAAAGAGCAGAGTCATATGGGTCTGTCCTTGTTTGGTCTGGGATCCAAAACGCAGAAACCACCTGTGTGGTTTCATACCAGAGCAGCTGGTGCAACGAAGTGGCACGAGGTTGAGGTATTAGAGAAGCCATAGATGCCTTGAAGCAGCAGGTGCTAGTTTTGTGTAGATGGCTCAGGCCATCTTCCCATGTCTGGAGGCTGCAGCTGGCCCTGTGCCACTGCCTCCGTCCTTTCACTGCTTCCTGGTTTCCAAGGCCAGTTGTGCTTGGTTGAGCAATCCGTAACAAGGCAATGTCCAAGATGATGAATCTGTTCTTAACATTCTTCTAATTAGCTCCCAGTTGCCCTCCACCCAAAGCTGACTTTGCCCTTCAGCCTGAGCACTCCTCAGCCTGGTTGCTGAGTGTCTTTAGTGCAGCAGAGCTAAATTCAACTGTGTGGAATGAGTATTGGAGGAGAAGCAAGACTTCAACAGATGTCACTTTTTTTCAGCTCCTCAGCGGTAACACCTCCTTGAATGGTGACTCTTACCTCCTCAGCAAACAATTTGCACTGGCATACTGTGATGTTTACAAGGAATGAGACTTGACAGAGGTCCCAAAGGTAAAGCAGGCTTGAGGAAAATGCTGTTAGTGTCACAAAATCCCTATCCTAACTGAGGCTCTTCTGTTTTTACAAAGCTGTTCGGGTGTTGGTTGTGCAGTGTTCTGGTGTCCCTTGTGTGTATGAGGGTCAAAGCAAAGTGGTTAAATGATGTTTGGCATCTCAGAACTGGAAATCAACCTTTTTTTTTTTTTTTTTTTTTTTTTTTTTCCCCGCATCCCAAAACGGGAAAGAACCCTTTTTTTTTTTTTTTTTTTTTTTTTCCCCAGGAGGCCTCAGGTGTGAAATTGCAAAAACCAACCAACCCAACAACTTGCCCAAAATTCCTCCCAGGATGATGAGTTTGAACAGGGAGAGAGTGTAAGACTGGATAATTATTTTGTAGAATTTATAAAAATTAATTTTGCCACAAACTTAACTCTTTTCTTGCATTCAGTTTCCTTTTACCTTTCTTACCTGAGCAGGTAGGAGGGAAGCATGGCACAGGAGCAGAAAAAGGGATAAGTCTGAAGAGAAAGAAACAATGTCTATCTGCAGTTGCTGTGTACCAGTCAATTGGCCAGTACCGCCTATACAAACACTGGTGTCCATCTGGCATAGGAGCAGCTGAGTGTCAGCCCAGCCTCACAGGTTTCCAGGTGCCAGGAACTTTTGGGTGGCATCACATATTGAATGTTTCCCAGAAATAGAGCGTCTCTGTGTAAACATGCTGAATAAATATAGTCATTCTCTCTGTCCAGGCGCATCCTGTCAAGCATAAGGTGCAGATGCAGGATCCAGGAGCTCTTCCAAATTAATTCTTTCCCCTCTTCTCTTGCTGCCTTGCTTTCTACCTGTGGTTTGCGAGCAAGCTAAGGCCAATAGCCTTGACCAGAGCCAAGCAGTGTCAGGCTGGCCCAGTTCTGCCTGCTGTGCTGCCAGCATCCCCATGCTGCAGACCTGCACCCAGCTCTGCCTCCTCCTGGACTTGCTGAACTCAGGAAAAGGGTTGATGCTGCCTTTGCTGAGGCAGAAACATGATCCGAAACAGCTAGTTTGGTCATGGGGCAGAGTGGTGTGAAGTAACCAGCTCTTGCTCATACCTGTGCTCCACAGATCTTGTGAAAATAAGAATTGGGACTGGGTAACCCTCACACCCCCCTTCAAGGTGGCTAGTAAAAGCTCAGGAGTGGTAGAAGAACACCAGCATGTGACAGATCAGGTGTATAGGAGGGCCAGCCACTGCTGGTTGTCACTGGTAGAAACACAAGTTTTGGAAACAGAGTTCTGACCATCCTTCATATTGGAAAAACTCATTTCCTAAATCCAACCTGCAGTTTGGGTTTGGGGCATTATTCTGTGCTGCTTAAAAACATAGACTGTTAGAAGCTTTGAAGAAACTGAAACTAAGGCTATAGACAAATGTTTGTCGTGTGTGGTTTTAGTTGAAAAAATGCTTAAGCTGCTCTCACTTCAGTGGAAAGCCCAGTAAGTTGTTTGATTTCTTCTGCTGTATATCCAATACAAGAAAACCTTCGCTCTTTCCCCCTTGACTGCTGGGGAGCTTCCTGAGGGCTCAGGTAGGAAAATGGGAAATATTATTTCTGTAGGGAGTATGTAAGCAGAAAAAAAACAGTTGCTAAAGAAGGTTTGAGTATGGGTCCATGTCTCTTTTGGGCTCTTGCACAGTTTGGACCCAGATTTGAGAAATGAGTCTCTCTTGAAGGATGACTTGGAAACCTGAAAAAGCCCTAAGATGGGTTTTTCAAGTCATAGAAGAATTGTGATTTTACTGCAGCAGCATAACCCCCCCCCCCCCACTACGTACAGCAATTATTTGCTCAGTGACATGAGCCATTGAGCTGAAGCACAGAGCAGTGATGATATAACCTGTGCACTCAGTTCTGCACCTGGTTTCTGGGGGGTTTGAGGGGCTTCTTTGGGTTTTTGTTGAAGGAAACAGAGGTGACCTTAGTGTTGTCCAGATTCTCCAGTCCTATCTGCTGCTCTGGCTCCCACCATGTTCCAGCAGTGCTGTCTGTTATCATCTTTCCAGGTTGAAAGGAAAACATGTATGTCAACTGGCTCTCCCTCAGAGCCCAGGCCACCGTGGTGGTACTATAAGGGAGGGCACTGTGCCATGACCCTTTGCAGCTCACTGGCTGGAGCACTGCAAGGAGTCCAGCAGCATTTTATTTGTGAGAGAAATCTCTGGCATTCTGCGTTAGAGCTGGATTTACTGGAAGCAGGTCCTTGATTAAAACTTTCCTTGCACGACACTTTTCCCACCTACAGGCAATGGTGACTGGCACAGTCCAAAAGCCTTCAACAGCCAGCTCTTTTGTAGATGACTGGCAAGAAGGCACCAGAGCTGGAGAACAAGACTTAATGCTTCGTTAATTGGGGACAGTGCTGTGGGTCTGTGTATCAATGAGTAGGTGATGACCCTGCAAGTTCCCAGTCCTGCTCACTTGTAAGAGCTCCTCGGGGCCATGTTTATAAGAGTGTTTTTGGAAAAAGCTTGTATTACATGGTGATGGGTGTAGAGACCTGAATTTGCAGACCCAGATCTTGAGAGTTATGAGAGGGATGGGGGGTAGGGTGTGTATGTTTAGTTTCTGTTGAAATACGGAGGTGCTCCTTTAGTGTTGTTCTGGTTTTCAAAATGGGTAGAGTGGGGAGAGACAGTGTATTTAGAGAAGAGAATATGGGATTGTTGTGTTTTGTTTTTAACAATATTGTATCATTTTGGGGAAGTCTGTGGCTGTTGTTTGGTGATATTCCTGCTTCCCATGCCAGCCAACACCGGCAGCGCAGGGGTATGTCTGCATTCCTGTTGACTCAGCCCCCTGTAAGTTCCTGGTCTCTTCTCCTCCAATTGATGTGGTTTGTTCTGCTCTGCTGGAGACTGTGTTTACAGACTGGATGGTGACTTTGGCCTCAGCATGTTGCTCGTGTCTATACACAGATGAGCACAGACAAACCTGAGCTTGTCTGCCATGCATGCAAAGATGAAGTTGAATGTGAGCCAGACACCTCTTAGCATGGAGCCAGAGCAGAAGCAACCATGTGTCAGGCTCTATACAGCTCTGCTCACAACCCAAGGAAGTACCTTCTGTAGTTGAGAAGATGGTTGCATCCCTGTTGTGCATCATGCCTACCCCTGGGAAGCCCTTGCTGTGCAGATTCCCTATGTACAGTCATTTGTCATTAAATCCCAGCCAAGAACAAGCGTTTGGAATTTGCAGGTTTCTGGGCTCGTGGCATGCTCGCGGGCAGCACAAACAGGTGCCATGTGAACTCTGCTCCTCAGGATAGCTTTCAGGGCTCAGGTGCAAAATGAGCAGGCTCTCTTAGAGCATATCCTTACTCCACAGTAAAACGTGGTGTCTCAAGAGGGCTAACATTTCGTATGTGAGTGGAAGGCAATCTTTGGATTTAAGATCTTCCAAAGAAAGTGGAAAAGCCAGTTGTAGTTTTAGGTCAGAATGGCTGTTCAGACAGGTAATCCTGTACAGGGTCTATTAGTGCATGCATCAGCTTCAGCCCGGTGGGTGTAGATTCGGATCCTAGCTAGAGAAAAATGAGCTTTACACTGTCATAACAGCACGAATATCTCAGAGATAAGGAGAGATCTCCCCTTACCTCTCTGCTCAGTAACTGGTTTCTTGGTGAGGGAACAGAGATAGAAAATGCACAAATATAGCATTGAGATGGGAAGTGTGTAATGAACCTTGTAGAAGTGTGTACCATGGCCTGGTGTCTGACTTCGATTGACTTGATCTTCTGAACTGAGGCCAGGGTGACTTACCAAGGTCCAAAAGCATAGCATGGGCTGCCTGCTGAAGAGGCTAGCTGGTAATAAAGGGGAAGGATCAGGCCCTTGGGCTGGCAAGGAGATCCCCTGAGAAGCATTGTGCCTCAGAAAATGCTCGTTGCCTGAGACGACAATTTTGTGGGAAAATATTGGGTTTGATGAATTTCAGTGCTGAAAAATATTGGACAAAAATGTTTTGAAAGCTGTTTGACCTTTTCTAAATGGCAAAGTTTCAATGTTTTTTAGGTCCAAATGCTGTTTCATTTTGATAGCTAGCATTAATTGAAGGTTAAAGAAAATGCTGGAACTGAAATGAAATTCCTGAAAATTAATAGAAACAAAATGTTCTCTTCTTCTTTTCCTCCCTCAATGTTCTTATTTCTGGGGAAATTGTGAGATTTTTTTAAAACTTTTTTTTTTTCTTTCTCTGAGCTGGGATATTTAAAACCTCACAAATTGTTGTGGGAGGGCATCCCATCCGGTTTGCCATCCACCTTCTCCCATGGAGTTGCTAGTACTAAAGCGACTTTTATTTTATTTTGTGATGGAGGTACCAGCATTTTTCAGACATCCCAAGAGGAGAGCCTCTGTCTCTGCAGAGGAACTGGGGTGCAGCCTGCAGCACTTGTGTGCCCAGCACCATCTGTTGGATTCTTGGCAAGTCTTGTATCTTCCCATCTTAGCAGTGTGCTGTGATTTGTGCTGTGGCTAAGTGACAAACACAGTGTTTGCTAAACTAACACACTGGGAAAACATGAAATGATCGCTTCAAATGCAGCACAGCTAAAAGGAGCCAGTTGTGTGTAAAAGCCAGGAGGCGGGGCTCACGTTTAAACATACAGAATATAAGGTAAATAGGACTATGCAGCAGGGGATGTCTTAAAAGCCTCCCCAAGCAAATATTGTTCACTGGTCCAGCACTACAGGCTGGCCTGTCTCCCCCAGCATCACAAGTCTGCTGTGTTACTGGCTGATGTGAAGAGCATTCGTTACTCCTCTTAAGCTTTCCTGTCGTTGCCTTGTCCATCAGGTAACAGGTCACATTACCACAGGTGAGTGGTGTTTCCTGGTTTCCATGTGTTGTGACTGTACTGGCTCCTTGGCTGGGCTATATTGATTCTCCTTTTGAGGGGATGTGGGACAGTTTTATTGCACCTCTTGGAGTCTCCTCAGTAAGAACAAGAATTTGCGCTTCAAACCATCTTACCATCTTCTTATCATGTAGGTGCCAGTTTGGATTTTAGCCTAGCACAAAGACTGTAGAGTTCAGCTTTGCCTTCTAGGGATGTTCCTGAAGTGAAAAAGTAAAAGTATGTCCCCTCTGGATCCACATAAGCTTGCAGAAAGACTCTAATATCAGTAAGTGAAATGAATTTACAAGTTTCAAAGTCATAAGCTTCAGGGAAATTGCTGCAAATTAATCTGTACTAATGATAAAATGATCATCTTAGTGCCAGTGGTGTTCCTAGAGATCCTTACAAGACTCTGGATTGCAGGGGAGGATAGCCTGGTCCTGAGGAGAAGGCAGCGCGGGTAAGGTGCAGTCTGCAAGCAGAGTTTGGGGACCGATGCATGGTGAGGTGTAATGTTCCCATAAACAACAAATATCAATTTCAGGTTGCTGGCAATATTAGTTTTGTCTTTGGTCATTGATCTATTTCTGAAACTTGGAGCGTTTTCAAAATCCCCGTCAAACAGATTTACCCCCAAAAGGGCTCCTGTAGGATAGCCAGTAACTGGACTCGCATCCTTACTCTGTTCTCTAATAGCAAAGCCCTTTTTTCTTCATTTCCCTGTTGGTGTTGGCAGAAATGTCAAATACAAAAAAGGTTGCAATGTAAGCAAACAATTTTAAGCAGGATACATAAAAACAAAACAATGATAAACAACAACAAAGAAACCCACAGGCAAAGCTGAAAGATTTTTAAGATGTTTTGCCTCACTTAGATGGGTGCAATTATGCTGGAAGAATGAATAGATACAAATAAGGAGGATCTGAGTTGGAAAAATCAAAATACATAATTTCTAGGAGAGATACGGAGCTAAATTCTCTGTATAATATATATAATCTATATTCAGTGCAATTATTCTGATGATTAATTGTGAAAACACTTTATTTTAATTCGCTGAATGCTTCTAACAGATCGCTATGGTAAACTGCTGTTGTGGAAATACTTCTTGCATCTTAATGTGTTTCTCAGTACGAGGTCTGCTTTCTAAAATGCATCTTGCAGGTATTCTTATTTTGGGTACCCGTGTTACTTGTGCCTTGGTGGCCACTCATGTCATTTGAATGCTCCTCTTGCTGAACATTTGCTTCTTGAAGCAGAATATAGGCAGTCCTGTGTTCCACCGGTGCACTTATGTGTGCTTCAGAATCACCTTGAGCTGAGAGGATGAAACTGTCTCTTATATAAGTAGCCTGTGTTCCTCTGAGCAGTTCCTTCAGTGAATAGGATGTAAGGCTTGTGCCAAGAACTTCTAACCCTTTCCCCTCTCTGCTGGTTTTCCCCAATAGTTGACATTGCTTTTATTTTTGCTTTTTGTTCTAAATACATAAAATTGTTGTTGTGGGCACTTACCATAAGAACGTGGGGTTGGCCTGTGTCTGAACAGAAAGATGGGGTTCCCTCTTTCCTCTGCGTGCCATTCTCCCTTTCAGCCTTGCAAGCCCCATGTACAGGCTCTACATATTTAAAAAAGAAAAAATTTGGCCTAATTTTGCCAGAAATTGGACATCTAGGTTCCAGCCTCCACCACTGGAGTCAGCAGGCTGCACCGTTCATGTCACGGGAAGCTGCTGTGTGCTGCCATTACCTGTGACCAGCTTGTAGTGATGCCACTGCCCACATGGTGCCTGCCCAGGTGATGCTCCTGAAAGGCCAGCAGTGTGGGCAGGCATGGGGGATGCTTAGAAGACATCCTAAGACAGGATGTGTGGCTCTGAATTGTTCTGCTGTTGGCTTCTCCAGTGCTTTACTGTGTCCGTCAATTTGTGGCATGTTTTTCTGCACTGGGCATTGGCTTGAAGAACTGGAATCCACTTTTCCTAGATTATTGTGCCCGGGACCTGGCTGTTACCCTCAGAAAGGGACAGCAGCTTGACTTCTGAGAAACTCAAGGGCTTTGGCTTATGAGGGGCCCTTCAAATCACTTTAAAACATCTAATGAGATTTTACAACTGTAGCATTTTTGGGTTCAAAGAAACCCTGAGACTTAAAGATTGAAAACGCACTCATCAGTCTATTCTTGTATCAGCTCATCAAGTTCCATCAAAACTACTCACTCAGTCACATCCACGTTAATTTTGAGCTGCTGTGCTAACTAGTCAGAAAATCTTGTCAAGGGTTTCAACTGGGTACAAGAGTGAAAGCCAGGAGTTTTTCAGATTTTGAAGTGTCACAGGTTTTTTGAGAGTACTGCAGAATTTGAGCTGTACCTTGAAAGACTTTGTGTGTGTGTGTAAAATAAGCCGGGCAATCATAGATCTGTAATGTAACCTTTTTCTTTCTATTTTCATGTTTACATGAATATATTTACATAAATATGTTTACACTCAAGAAAACTAGTAGTTTTTTCATGAACACACAACTCTTAGAGCTATTTCCTTGGCTTTTCTATCATAAATTCTCTATTTTCTGCAGATGTAACTTTGCATATGAGATTTCCATAAATAAATAATATCTTCTCTTTTCTGGGACTTTGGAAAGCAACAAGGAAAGCCAAAGCAATCCTGTCCCTCTGTCGAGGTTCATTTTGATTGCTTTGTGGTTCCTCTAGGGCACAGCTTCACGTCTGGAAGCAGATACAAAGTGAACAGATTCTGGCCAGTGATTTCACCTGCTAGCAGGGTGCATTTCTTAGGTTTTACTGCTCAAGTGCCCAGAACTCTCCCTGCAGGAGACTAATGAAGCAATTAATGGAAAGGGCTTGTAGGTATCCCCATAGAGAACATTGGTCATCTTTTCATGTAAAACTCAGCATCCAGAGTTACCTTATGTAGCTGGCCTTCTCAGGTGGCTCCTTGTAAGTCCCAAAGTAGATTGTGAAATGCATCAGAAGTGTGACTGTCTAATAATGTTACTCATTGCCACTAGCTTAGTACTGGCAATGCTGCAAATGCTGCTTGCCAGGAGTATGGCAGCAGTATCTGGTAGAGCAGCAGTTCCCTTTTGATGAGGGGAGCTTGCTATTTTGGTTGCTTTAAGCAACTTTCTCTGAAATGCTGTCTCCAAAATTCAGGAAGAGGAGAAAGCTGCCTCCTGCAGCTGTGCTTGGAGATCCTCCTGGCTGTCTCGCATTGAGGCATGTGGGCTTTCAGGAGCTCTTGAGAAAGATTCATTCTGGCAAGCAATGAGAAGTAAGAACCATCCAGGACCATAGACTTTAACAAGTCCTCTCAGTGCTTGGAAGCTGATTTTGGGTGCTCACAGCTTTGTGTGAAACAGTGGTGTGGTCATGTGCTGGTTTGGGCTGGGACAGAGTTAACTTTCTTCACAGTGGCTAGTAGGGGCTGTGTTTTGGATGTGTGCTGGAAACAGTGCTGATAACACAGGGATGTTTCCGTTGTTGCTGAGCAGTGCTCACACACAGCCAAGGCCTTTGCTGCTTCTCACCCCACCAGCGAGTGGGCTGGGGGTGCACAGGAAGCTGGGAGGGGACACAGCTGGGACAGCTGACCCCAACTGACCCCAGGGATATCCACCACCATATGACGTCGTGCTCAGCATGTAAAGCTGGGGGAAGAAGGAGGAAGGGAGGGATGTTCAGAGTGATGGCGTTTGTCTTCCCAAGTAACGGTTATGCATGATGGAGCCCTTGTGTCCTGGAGATGGCTGAACACCCACCTGCTCATGGGACGTCATGAATGAATTCCTTGTTTTGCTTTGCTTGTGTGAATGGCTTTTGGTTTACCTGTTCAACTGTCTTTATCTCAACCCTCGAGTTTTCTCACTTTTATTCTTCTGATTCTCTCCCCCATCCCAACTGGGGCCAGTGAGTGAGTGTCTGTGTGGTGTTTATTGCTGGCTGGGGTTAAACCACGACAGGTCATTTGTGTCTTTGACTGTTACAAGGCAGGGCGAGCTACAGCTTTGCTACCCAACCAGTAAAGGTAGCTTATGAACAAATACCAGAGAGTCCAAAAGGCATTTTGTTCTTCCCAGGTATTGCAAGGGAATGTTGTGTTCTGGCTGCTTAAAGCTGTCTCTGTCAGAGCAGGCTTTGCTGGTTAAGGAGAGCTGGTGTTTCAATCTGACCCAAGTTCCAGTGTTGTGCAGCAGACAGCAGGCATGCTCCTCACCATCTGAGCCTCTGTGTGCAGTGCTTCGTAGTAGGAGTTGAAATGTAGCACATCGGGTAAACCAGCACCACCAACTCTGGACAAAAGATCCTGTTAGCCTTGCAGTTTACCTGCCCCGTCTGTACCTCTGAATGGTGATCTGCCCTAAGTCTGGCGGCAGCTCTGGTTTGGGTGGAAAGCAGAGGTCACAAGCAACATGGTCCCATGAGGCATCAATTGGCAGTCCCTGTCACAGGGTTTATTTAACTAACTCGAGTTTTTACAAAGCTGTTGCCCGCAAGGGAAGGAAGTCACCAGCCACAGATAAGAACAGAGCCTGAGGTTGCTGAAGTGCAATGTCAGCTGGGTGTCAGAGTTGGGGACCAGGGCGGGAATGCACCGTATCTACATGTGGCTTTGCCAGAGCCCAAAAGTGCTGTCTGTGTGTTGGCTGCCAGCGGTGCTGGAGTCTTCTGTGACACCTCTGTGTGTGCCTGAGAGACAAGTACACCCTGATGAGAGGATGATTAGGAAGAGGTGACCTGGTGCAAACATTGTACCGTGTCTCCTTTCTAATCTGCCCTGTGCTGATGTAAGCTTCAGCTCAAAACTTGTCACCTAGGATGTGTCCTTTCTAACCTGGGCTGCAAAGGGTCCAGCAATAGAAAATAGTGGCTTTCCTAAGGAGAAAAAACTGTGCAAGACAAAAGTGTCGTTTACTTTCTCACCTCTTGCTATATTGCCTCTTTGCCATCCTGTCCCCATTCCAGGCCAAATCACACATTTAAGAACTCCTTGGTCATGGTATTGATAAAGAGAAATTGTTTAAAATCCTGGTGCTTTTAAAAGGGAACATTATCTGAAGCATGGGTTAAGGTGCTTGAAAATGTGTCAGTGGTAATGGTGCAATGGGAAGCAAAGGAAGTTCTCCCAGATGAATTATGGTATCAGGAAGAGCAGCCAACCTGCCAAAGTCCTCCAGGGCTCTAGTGGAGTCTGGTACATCTCTCTCCTTCCTGTCCAAATTTTCAGCATGACTCTTGGGTATTATTTCACAGGCTTCTGCCTGAAGCTGGCTATCTGTCCTTGGGACCCCTGTGCCTTCCCTGGAAGCTGTGGTTGTTGTATTTCCATGTCCTGAGTGAAACTAAGGCAAGACTGGCACAGTGGTGCTTTCTGAACGGTGTCCAAGGCCTGGAAGCTGCTGTGCTTTGGTGCAGCCTCTATAGCTGGTGGCTATAGTGATGGTGGAAGACATGCATAAGAAGAAAAAACAAAGGATGGGAAGCAGGAGAGGTTAATGTGCTGGTGCAACAGGCAGGCACAGGGAGGGGGGGAGTGAAGGAAAGGGTTTGCAGATGCAGCTCTTTCTTCCGTGCTCTTATCTACCACCCTGGCAGCAGCCTCAGAGCTGAGACATGGCTCTTTGGGAACAGGCCCAAAGCTTTAATGAAGGCAGGTGGGGAGGTGCAGAGTTCCTGGCTCTTGGGGGCCCTTTGTCTCTCAAGGCTATCAGCTTTCTTTTAGGAGACACATCATCACCCAGCCCTGTGCTGGATAAGAGCTTTTGAAGTCTTCTGTTTGATATGCGTCACTGCCACCGTCACACAACACAAGACCTTCTCTGTTTTTTTCCTTTCCCTGCTGCAGTTTCACCCACCTGGTATCACAACCAGAGATGAAACAGCTGAACCATGTGTCCCGAAATAACTGGAGTCTGGGGAATGCAGTTTCCTAGAGAGAGCAATTAGCACATTCAGAAGGTCTTAGCAGGAGTGAAGATGAGTCTCTTCCTCCTGTGCACAAACTGAGCTTTATTTCATTTAACCAGCTCCCTGATGGTCACAGCTCATCTGCTGTGATCTGGCTGCTGGGTTGTGCTTTCTGTGGCTGCTGCAGCCTCAGCCTCCTGCCTGTGGTGGGGCATCCTCCCCTAGCAGGCATGGGCAAATACATGGGCTCTGCCCTCTGAGCTCAGGCTCTCCTCCGAGGTCAGGGCATGCTGATGGTGTGTATCTCTGGAGGCCATGCAGCCCCCACAATGGCGATAGTGCTGACTGTAGTAAGGTATTTGTTAAGTTCAGGCTTTTGTCACTAATGCCTAGTAAAGACATACAAACAGAAACCAATCTGGGCTTTCGGGGGCCTCCTTAAATGCTTGGAGAGGGAGAGTCATGGTTTCTCGACCAGTGGTGAGAGGCTGCTTAGAACTTGTGCGTGGGAGTGATGAGCATGTAGCTGATAGTTTATTTTCTCCAACAGGCACATGGCTTCTACTAATGGAGTATTGAAGAGCCGTTGGTGGCGTAGTACTTGGATGTCCTAGGTGTGATGACCTAGCTTGGCAACTCGTGAGTCAGGATGTATGAGCAGCTGGTGTCCGGGTGAAACCAGGGAGCTTGCAGAGTTAATGTTTGACAGTGCTGTGTGTCAGGTGACCTCTTGCAGTTTAGAAGTCAAGTCATGCATGGAGTTAACCAAAAGAAGTCATATGAAGGGGTGGGGTAAGGTACCTAGCCAACAGGCAAAGCAAACAAATGATGAATGAGTTAAAACAACACTTGAGGATATAACTAGAAGGGCAACTCTTCTGAGAAGCTATCTCCGATCTCTGATTGTCTTGCTATTTCTAAGTGAGGGAATTGTGAGCACAATGAGCAGCGCAAGATCAATAATGAAACACATTCACCTTGGATCTTGCTATTTCTGCTGTGCAAGCAAAAAGTATTTCACATGACTGCTGAGAAGGAAAAGCTAATTAAAGAACTGTTATTTAATTGGCCTAGGTTCATCTTTATCTAGTAGTCAACAGCGGACAAGCGACTCTGGAAAGAAAAGCTCTGGAGGGATGAAGTGACTTGACCAAGATTAAAATAAACTCAGGCTTGAAATCAGCCCTTGTAATTCCCAGCAGAAATAGCCTGCCTAGCTGACTAAAAAAATAGCCTGCTTGTGTTGCTGGCAGAGTTCCTGAGCTCAGAGCATAGTATAAATGTCTGGTTTTAAAGAAATTGCTTCTGTAAAGCTTGTCTTGGTGCTTATATACCTACATGAGCAGTGGTGGCTTGGAGGGGAGTGAAGCAAACCAGACTGCAGAGTGCAAGTGGTGCATAGGCAGAGAGTCTGGACAGTCAAATCCCAGCGAGAGGGTTGTGTTAAGCTGCTGGGATGCACCCAGCAGTGTTTTAGTTCATTGTGAGGGTGGGTGGGAGGTGAACCTGTTCTTGGAGAGAATTCACCTGCTGTAATTGCAGTGCATTCAGAGAGGTTGAGGACAGTCTTCTGTATTTGTTGGTACCTCTGCTCAGCACACCATGCTTCTGCAGGTTTCTCCCCTACCTTTTGTCTTCTGCGAAGCTCAGACTCTGAAAGATACAATCCTTGCATGCCATGGTTTTAGGATCAGGCCTTATAGATGCTTAAAGTGCATTCCTGAGCAACATCTGAACTCTACAGGATAGAAGCAAGGTAAAAACATGTGGTTAGTGCTTTGGTGGTGACTGTGTGTGTGAGTGAGTGAAATGAGGGACCTAACTCATCCTGGTACCCCTCTTTAAGGGGTGGTGCTGGCAAGATAAGCTGGTGTCAGGAATGCTGCTGGCAATTCCCCCTGTCCCTTGGAAGCTGCCTCCTGCTCAAAGCTAGGGAAGTTCAAGAGGCACAACTTGAGGAGAAAGCGGGCTTCAACTGCTGAGGAGGAGCACAGAACCAGGCTTGAACTGCTAAGGAGGAACAGTTCAGTGTCGTGTCCTGGGGTCTTCTGGTTTGCTTAGAAAGAAAAAGTGATCTCTGGGGATACCAGGGTGTTGAACAGCCCGGGGCTGATTCTTCACTTTTGTTCTCTCTAGTGGCTTTGTGGTTGATATTCATGTCTCCTCAAGTCTGGCATGGTAAATCATATCAGCCAGGCACTGATCTGCGTTGTCTGTAGCTTAGCTAAATGAGCCCATGTAGCTGTCTAGGCAGCTAAGAGCAGTGTGTGTTAGCAAAGGTGTTCTTCGGGCTGAGGCAAGATTGGCTCGTTGTCTGTGTCCTACAAGGACATCTGTGATTGACTGATACCTGACATAGTCTCCTGGGATACCCACTGGTCACCCAAAACCCTCTTGCAGATGGCTGTGGTACCTCCATTGCTTTGCTGTGGAGGAAGCTTCTGGGTCAGCAGATCTTGCCATGGCTGTTTCTGGGGGAGTGTTTACTGCACCCCTCCTGGGCTGACAGCTTAGCTCCTCTGACAAACTTGTGCCTGAGATTTAAGAGACAAAAATACAGTGTTTGTTACAAATGATTGCCCCTGTCCTCTTCAGTCCATCTCATTTCCCAGTCTGACATGATCTAGTTATCGAATCAGTGCTTTTAGAGGCAGGATTAATTTTATTTGTGACCAGGCAGTCCTGGAGATGCAAGCTGCCAAGTATCTGTCAATAATCAACCAGAGGATATCTTATCTTTCTTTTTTTTTTTTCCCCTTGGCTAAACACATTGTTAGGGCTAACACACCATGAATAATAGATAGTCATAAAAAACCCACATCCCCTGTAAATCTGTCCCAGCTGTTACTAGGCTAAATTTATGACAGCAATATATAATCAACTGTCTTCAAGAAGAGGGTTACAAAAACACTGTGCTAAAAGTTGTGAGTCTAGCAAGAGAGCTCTGCTTTCTGGCCTGTAAGAGTCCATCTGGAAATGGAGAAATGTGGGATGTGATGTGAACAGAGACTTAGGGGCTTTATTTTTGTTTTAATCCACAGCCCTGCTGTTGTGCTAGCTGTCAAACCTGAGACAACCAACAGGAAAAGGATTTGCAATCTCTGTGTTTTGTGTAGTGTCTGTCTGGTGAAAGCAATGCTTGAAAGTCTGATTCTGCTCTTGCTAACCTCCATCTGTTGATCGTCAGGTTTTTTTTTTTTCCCCTCTATATTATGAGGTGTAGGTAACTTATTTGCCACGGTGGTTGAGATGTTAACTGTTGTGCCTCTTTTTGGGTATCTACCTCTGCATTAAGGGAATCTGATTTCCCATTCATTTCCACTTGAATTTGGACTTGAGTTTAGCTTTCTGGTCATCCTGTGGTGTCAGGCCTCATTCTGTTGGCTGTTGGAGCTCTTGGTTTTTAGTTATTTTTGCTCTTCTCAAGACTTCTCACATGCTGCTTGTTTCAGGGCTCTCGAAATCACAGGTCACTTTTCTACCCTCAGAATATATTTTGTAAAAATTATAGTTTGAATAAATAAATAGAAGCTGTCTTTCAATTGCATTATGATGTTTGAGACGCTAGGGTCCATTTTTAAGTGATCCTCTGTAGCAGTGAGAGCTGCTATTTTTATGTAACAACATGGCTCTATTAGCTACAGCGCTGAGAAGTACTGCAAGGGTCCTGGTGAAAGACCAAACATCAGAAATTGTCTCATTCAAAAAGTTGACATGGAAAAGTGATCATGTCACATCATAGTAGGACTGTATGTTAGGATTTAAGCTGACAAATGTTTCTTCCTATTGCTAATGAACTTGGAGCAAGCCTCTGAAATGCCTCTTCAGAGTCTCCAGCTTAGTGGAATCCAGCATTAGGGAAGTCATCAAGGTGATTTCTGCATCCAAGCAACTGTAATGATACAAATAACATGCGAGTTCAGATAAGGGTAATCAAATCGTGTGCCTCAGGTTGTAAGATGATATCTACAGGGGTTGGGAAAGGGTGCTCCCCAGCGCTGTCGCTGTGGTTGGCGGGTGGCCAGGCTTTGCCATTGATTTGCCTGTCAGACTATTAGGGAGGAAAAGTTCCATTCAGCATTAATAACAGTAATGAAATCCATTGCTTAGCTGTACACTTTTGCTTTCTTAAAAGCATTGTGTCTCGGAGGTGGCTGAAAGCAGCAGGTTATAGAACACAATTTGTTCATCTGAGCTTTCTACTCTGTCCTTCAGTGTTTTTAAAGTCTCTTGAGATGGGTTAGGCATCACAAAAGTGTCATTTCTATGGGCACACACACCTTTCTGATCTTTGACTCAGGCTTCTGGTTTTATGGGAGAAGAGTTTTCCTACCAGAGTGCTCTGGCTGGTGTGGTATTTGACTAACAATGGAGCTGTATTTATACCATGCCCTGGAGAAATGACTGCTGAAGCACCATCAGGCCAGTATCTGAAGGGATCTGGGCAAAATCTACAGCCACCAAATAGCAGATTTATACACAGTGCTGTTGCAGCTGCAATAAATCTAACATCAGCCGTAACAAGCCAAAGGCAAAGCTTTTCAGGCATGTTGCAAGAATGGTTTTCAGTGTGGTAGGGTGGCCTTCTCTGATCCCAGGCAAACATTAGGAACTGTAGAAACACTCAGAATTAAAAGAATTTGGTGAGGGCAAGTAGCGCCAAAATATTTTATTGGGCTGGTATGCAGAGGGGAGATGAGTTAGTTACCAGATTTACTGCTCGTTTGCTTGGTGCTCTTGTTGGTTTGGGTTTTTCTCCTCCAAGTGTGTTGTGTATGTATGCTTTCTGAATATTGCACTTATGTTTTTAAACAGAGGTAAAGGATTGAATAAAGGATTGAATACTTCAGTTTCAGAACATAGGTAAAAAATGGTCATTCGTCCCTTTTCCATCTCTGGCAGCTTGCTTACAACATGGTTAGCTAGAATATGTTGCAGTGCTGGAGGAGTCTGCACCTTGATTTTCCAGGTGTGTTTTACTTGTTAACTTGAATATGCAGATCCCACTCCCCTCCAGTATGGCTGTTGGAAGCAATTTAGTTTCAAGAGGAGGCAGAGACCCACATCTCCTGTTGTGCATGAAAGCCACACATGATGTGAGATTTGAGCCTTTCAGCTTCATGACTTTTTTTATTGCTGACTTCATGATTCACTGATTCTGATCAAACCAATTTCCAGCAATAAACAGCAGGAAGAAAAAAAAGTGTGTCATGTTGATAATATGATAAGTGAAGGGAGCAATGACCCTCAGCTGAGAGTAGGATGAGCCAGTCCTGTTGCAAAAGATAGGGCTCATCCTGTTACGTAGCATCACACTGCCAGGAACTCGGGGCAGAAGAGAGATGAGAGAAAGTGTAGAAGGAAGATAAAAGGATGAGTGACCACAGGCCCCAATTCAAGCAAGCGTGTGTACTGCTCCCTTCCATTACACCACAGGCCATCTGACACTGGCACGTCTGAAAGCAGGAGGACAGACATGCCCCACACCCAACCTGGTACATGTTGGGAATGGATCTGAGCATGTGTGCCTGTCACAGCCGTTGCTCTAGCCTGGGCTTTCTGGTTTTCACCAGTGGCCTGGGCTGCCAAGCACATCCACAGCCTGGTACCTGGCTCCTGATAAGAGAGGGCAGTAGATTAGCACTGAGGCTGGGTATGATGGCAGGGCTATTTCTGTCCATCTTCCGTGTATTTCTGTGAATCTTCAGCCCTCTCTTAGAAGAGGAGACCTCGGTCTGTAGTCAAGTACAAGATATTTTGGATTGTAGCTTGTGAGGTGCCTGCCAGTTTCTCAGTGCCTCTGCCTTGCAATTTTTGGGCCAAGGCACCTGTGCAGCAGCTGTGCAGCTGTCACGTGCTCATTTGCGTAATGAGCCTAAGCCTTCAGAAAGCAGCCAGTTAAAGCAAATGCAAAACTGAACTTTG
>NW_010097706.1:56545-72995 GCF_000699245.1 Pterocles gutturalis | reverse complement strand
TCAGCAGAATAGGACTGAGCTGTTGAGGTGAAAAAGCAGCAAAACAAGCTTGGTAAAGCAGTACAGGTGCCTGGATTTGGGCTCTTGAGCAGATGTTCCTGTAGTGGTTAGATGCTCTGTCTCCAATTGGGTTGTTCTTGCCCTCTGTTCATTATGGTGAGTGTTTCATCTCCTTGCTGGAAGGTGTCCTCAGCTGAAGAGGTGAAACGGCCAGACTGGATGGTGCCTTCACCTCCAAGCGGCTCACATGAGCTGGTTTCCCAGGTAAAGCCTTTGCCAACAGTTCACAGGTCCAGGGCAGCTCCTGGAGCTGTGCCCTGCTCCCTTTTACACTCAGGGTTCCACGTAGTCACTTGCTTTTCTCGTCCCTCTGCATGACATGCTATTGCCAGATATCTTATCAACATTAGCACTGCCTTGAAGAGAGCTAATTTACGTGATAAGGCCTTATTGCTCATTTCTCAATCTGTACCAGCACTTCTTGCTCAAAAATAAGATTACGGTGATCAAATCCTGCAGGACAGTCACCTCGGATAGTGTCGTACTCCTGAAAATGGTGTACGTGACATAAGTCTTTATCAGGATGTCATTTAACAGGGAAAGAAGCTATTGTACTTCTAGCAACATATGCTGAGTATTTAACGTTGTTATTATGTGGAGTTCATTATTTTAATGAATCGCCATGGTTGTGCAGCTGCACTATTCAGCAATAAAGAGAGGGACGTTGCCTGGCTAAGTCCATTTGCCCTGGGTGAAGTCTCAGTGGTGGTTGAAACCAAGCTGCTAAGGAGCTCTGCCATTTGCTATCTACTATATCAGGGGCTGAACTGGATGGGAAAAGCTGGCAGGTTGTCCTGACAATAGCGAGTCTCAGAACTTTAATCTTAGCTGGTTTATTTTTATGAACAAGCCGAATCTCTCTAGTTCCCCTTTAAAAACAAGTGGTTTAATTAGGCAGTCTATTTAAGGTGAGATATGTATCTGAAGTGAAGGGCATTTCTTCATAACCTTCCACCTTGCTAATGAAAAGCACAGCTACAATAAGTTGCCTGCCCTGGGAGATGTGTTGTATCTCCATAGATTTTTGGCTTGAAACAGAGGGTGCCCTTAAACCTGACTTAACTTGACCCTGTGTTGTTCATTTTTTCCACCTGCAAAATGTCTTGGTTAAAGCTGAGACAAACAAAAGGAAGGGAAAAAAACTATGAAGTTAATTTCTCAGTTGCTGTGAACTGGCATGGCACCAACCTTAAAAAGATGTTACATTTTAGGTCTTTTTGGTTCATAGTAGCAAGCAATTTATTTGTGGACATATTAACCTGGCACAGATACATTTGTCTGGTGTTGTACTCTTTGATGTGGATTTGGGGTTTTCAGCAGTGGAGCAGATCACCTGGCAAGGGGTAATACTGGTATCACTGGAGGTTCTCAAGGACCACGTTAGGTAGTCATCGGTCTGGAAAGGTGCAGCTTGATCTAGCAGGGGGCAAGAAAGTGGATGAGACTGAGTCTGGGAGCTGTTCCTGAGCTCTTGTTCCAGGGATCTGGCTTGCCATGTGCTGCTGACCAGGTCAGGGAAGGGCAAACAGTGACATGACTGTTTGCAAAGTACCGTCAGCTGGTTTTGTATATGGGGATGCTGAAAGAAGATGGGAATGCTGTCAGGCTGATTGTATCCGTGATGGCACATTGTGGAGCTTGCTTCTCCTTACCCCTTCATCCATGTGTGAGGCTTCTGAAGGAGCTTTCCACCCACTGTTGGATAGGCAATGCATCGTACTCTTGCAGACTGCACTCTGGGCCTTGCTGCCTCTAGTTTCCTCTTGTTCCCTTCCTAAAAAAAACAAACATGTCTATACCAAAACAGGTGAGAGACCCATCTAGTCCTGTATTGGCTCTTGACAGTGGCTACAGTGCATAAACCAAGCATGTGGTGATACCTCCCTCGGGGATGTGCTCTCCTGCTCTCCAGTGGAGATTTGTCCTGTGCTTAATAGCTTCCGATGGGCTTTTCTGTGAATTTGTCACATTGTCTTCTGAACCCTTAGTAAAATCTTGATATCCTTGGCATCTGCTGGCAATTAGTGGTTTTACAGGCTGTGGTTGAAGCCCTCTGTGATACTTTCTTGTCCTGGTGCTGGGTCCTATTCTGAAATCTTTAATCAGCCTTGTTTTCTGGCAAAGCCTGTGCTCTTGAATCTCCTCATAGGCAACTCTCTCCCCTCCTCCTTTTGTGTTAGAAAAAGGTGAAGTCCCCAATGTCAACTAAGAGAGTGTTGTGTTTGAAAGCAGGGGTATGAGTTAGCAGCACAGGAACATTCAGATAAAGTTTTTCTGCGTGCAGGTACACTGCAGGGCTTTTGTAAGTCGCTGCTGTATTTGACCAGCTCTGTTTACTTAAATACATAATTTCTCATATGCAAAATACATTTCAAAGACCTCCTCATCTCATCAGTGACTGAAAGAGAGGTCTCTATGGAAACCTTTTGCACTGAAACAGATGTGGGGTGTAAGTAATGGCATTCCATTTACCACATCCTGAAGGATACAACAATGCAGTTGTCCCTGCTCTGCCCCGGCTTCCCAAAAAACTGTTAAGATGCCACTTTTGCTGGCTTTGGATTTTTCTTTCCTTCTCAGAAGCTCAGCACAGGTGGTGACCAGAACTGAGCCACCCTGGGCCAGGCAGTCAGGCAATAGGGCACCTTCAACCTTAAACGGCAGGAAAACATATTGATATTTACTTGCCTGGGAGCTTTTGCCCTTGGCTCCGTGACTGGGGTTACACAGTTCAGCTTGATGCCCGGGGTGGAGGTCTGCAAGCAGGTTGTTTCTCCTCTGAAGAAAAAGGGATGCAATCATCTTTACCAGGCAAGATGCTGAGAGGTGACTGTTGTATCTGCATGCAGCTGATCTAGAATGTAACATGGTCTACTATTATCATTAATAATTCCTAAATTTAAAAAAAAGGCAGATTGTTTTCAAGCTCCAGTTCAGAAATACGCATGAAAATTACAGAAGCATTTAAATTGTTTAGACTCCCAAGTTCTGTTTTCAAAAACTACTTAGGGCTCCTTTATGCCTGATTACAGTTTGCCATTAGGGAACTAAATGCCTTGGGAAAACATAATTTTCTTGCTTAACCCTGCCACCTTTGGGAAATCTCGCCCCAAATCTCCAGTTGGGGTGGATTGGAGTCACAGAATCACAGAATGTTAGAGATTGGAAGGGACCTCGAAAGATCATCTAGTCCAATCCCCCTGCCGGAGCAGGACACCTAGATCAGATCACACAGGAACGCATCCAGGCGGGCTTTGAATGTCTCCAGAGAAGGAGACTCCAGTCTGTCCTGTGAAGGGAGCCAGAAGGAAACTGGGGTCCTCGAGCTTGTTCAGACTCACCCAAGGCATCTCTTGTTTCCTAAGCAATGAATTAGGTACCTAAACAGTGGCCTTTTAAAGTAACCCGTAAAGTCATGACTCTTGCCTACGCAGTACTCACAGGGACAAAAGAACATTTCATAATTGTTGTCCAGATAAACAAGTGTCAAGCCTTGCACTATGGATTAGTTGTGGCGGCTTAAGTTAGCCTTTATTATCAGCAGAACAACACTTGTTATTTGATCTCTCAGAAGAATGCCTGGGCTGCTCCTTTGCTCACTTAGTTAAGTAACATATTTGATAAGGTTTTTCTTGTGTCAGGTATTATTTTATACCACCTAAAGGAGCAGATCTTTTGGGTTAAAAAAAAAAAAAAGCTTCCTAAATTCCAGTGGAGGTCAGTCCAGCTCTGGTCCTGAAGCTGGAAAATAACTAACTTCAGACAGGGTTACTTTTTCTGTAGTCAAAGGTGGTAGGTGATAAGATTTGAATGTTGAATAAGGCAAGATCATAGGTCAGAGACTTTCCAGGTATAAGGAAAAGGAAAGAAGGCAGGTTAGCTATGCTTTAAAATGCTGATGAAGTATGCAAGAGTCACAGGTCTCAAAAAAAAAAAAAAAAAAATCTGCCTTCACAGAGTCTCCAAAGTGGTATTAGTATCAAAATACTGATGCTGAATAAGTGGCTGCAAAAAAACCCAAACCAAAATGGAAAGTGCTGGTAGCCTGCCTCTAATCTTCAGTGAAGAAATAACTGCTTGTTCACAGCCTGTGACATGTAGTCATTTGAAGGTGGTTTGCAATAGGGTGAATGAGAAAAACAAGGACATTCGAGTAGGTTTTGCACCGTGAGGATATCTATCCTATCACCTCTGCTGGTAAATCCTTGCAGTATATAAATTGAAGTGATTGCCTTAGCCCAGTGTCCTGGCTCAGACATCGATGCTGATAAAGGTATTGGGTTTTTTTGGAAGGAATGGAAAATAAAATTACAGTCTTCTTATAGGTCCCAGTCCTATAAAGGCAGACCATCATCTTTATTGTGCCAGTGGGGCTGCCTAGGTGAGCAAATTCTCACTGGATAGTTTATTGATGTTGATGCAAACAGCTGTGTTAGCTTCAGAAAGCTTCAGATCAAGCTCCAGATTGAAAGAAAAAGGACCATATAATCCTTACAGATATGATTCATACTTCTTCAAAAAGTCAGTTTTAACTTGCCTATTGAAAAAATCTCAAAGTCCAGAAGCATAGTCAATCTGAATGTGTTCTGCCTGCCAGCTGGAGATAATTCCTTGTTGGCCAATATAACACTGCTGGCCTCTCTGATACAGCTGCTGAATGGCCAGTTATGTTAGACCATTGTGGGTCTCCTGCCTTGCATAATAACCCCAAATTGTTGTGTAGCACTTTCTACTCCTAGATCTTAAAGCACTTTGCAGAAGTACATTGCATTGTGTTTTACAGAGGGCAGAAAAGGCATACAAAGTGTGGTTGCTCACCTGAAGCTGGCCAGTGGCAAGCTGTGGACTTAGAAAACAGTTCTTGCTAGTTCTGGTCTAATACTTCTCAATAGATCACACTGTTCCTCCCAATATGGTAATTTATCAATGTGTGTAGGATAGGGAAAATTCCTAGGCAAATCTGGTGAAGATCCCTGCTGAAAGCTAAATGAGTGCAGGCCTGCAGGAATTGTTACTGTATGGCATTGGAAATCAGCATAATGGATATTTGAGTGAATGCCTAGACTCTGATTCAATCCCGCAGCTGGTAAATGTGTACTGTTTGTTAAGGGAACGACACCCTTTTGCCCTAGTAAGAAGACCATGTCGAGAGGAGCAGGTGACTGCTAGACCTGTCTTTTGGGGTGAAGTAAACTTTACTTTCTTCTTTTACCTTTCATGCAAAATGTAGGGACACAGACTCCCCTGAAACTTCCCCTGCCTTGAGTGTATTAATCCTGGGACTGCCGGGAAACGAGAGCTGTGCCACAGCCTGAACCTGCTGAGGATTGTGTCCTGCTGTGTGGTGCCCAAGCCGTCGCCGTCATGGGAAGCCATGCAGTGGGAAAGTGTGGAACGCTGCCAGTCTCTCTGCAGTCTGTCCTTGGGGGACATCCTAAATTTGATAGCAGAGAATAAAACAAGACCAAACAGCACAAAATACAGCAAAAGGTTTCCTGTTTAGCCTTTGGATTGTCCTAGGTTCTGTACAGAGAGGTGAAAGAGGGTAGGGTGCTGGCACAGGAAACTCTGATCTTGATTTGTTTCATTTTTCCTTCTGTAAGGCAAAGGACAAATATTGGAAGGTCATTAAAAATGAGAAGTCACTTACTAGCAGGAATATTATTGCAAGTTTGAGTGGCAGTAACACTTTCAGCCAGAAGCACTTATATGCAAGAAACAGCCTTCATTGTGTGAGTTTACATACAAAAGATGCGGCACAAAGGGAGGATCATCAATTTCAATTTACAGATGCAGAGTTGAGCACAGAGGGATAACTGGCCTGCTTCTAACCACACAGGTGACATGTTAAAGGAGACCTGGCCCTGCTTCAGTGCCACTGCTTGCAGACTCGATCCAGCTTTGTCTCTTCCCCTCTCCTGCTCCTCCTCCTCCCCTGTTGCAGCACTGTAGTAACATGCTCTTGGAGCTGGTCCATCAGCTAGGGAGAGGCTCCCAGCTTGCTGTACCAGGGCCTTTGCCAAGTGGCTCCATTAAGAATTGCTTTCATGATTACAACGCTTATGCAAGCAGGGAGCAGGCTTTTGGGAGGATGTTTATATTACACAGATCCTTTATCTGGCTTGGCTATCTCCTCATTACCTGCATCGAAGAATTGCCTTCCTTAGTGGCCAGTAAAACTAAATTGCTAAATCCAGCTTTGTGTAACCCTATTTACCTTTTGTACCAGATTAACCTTTATCATATTTGCAAGTGTGTTGGGAAAGTAACATAAACAGAGAGGTAGGTGGTGGAGGCAAAGGCTAGCTTGAGAGAGCCAGCAGTGCCCTGTTTGCCAAGGGCCCGCAGATAAGAGGAGGCTTGTGCCAGGCAGGGAGTTGCAGAGAAGCTGTTGCCGAGTTTGTGCTGATCAACATGATAGTCGTAGGAGTCTTCCACGCCTTCACTGGATTAGCAGAAATGGCTGGGGTTTAAGGTAAACAGTGAGGAGCCCAAACATTGTAGAGATTATTGGTGAGGAAATCAGTCCTTAGGGCTGGCTTTGGCAGGCAGCTGCCTTGGGTGACTTGGCAGCTGGATTGGTGCCAGCCTAATGCTAGCAGGCTCTTCTCAAAACACACCCAAAACACTGTCACCATGCTGCTGTGCTTGGCCTGTGCCTGGGGAATATCCCAGGGTGTTTTGTGCCGGGGCAGGAGCTATGAAAGGACTTTAGGTGGCAGGGATGTTGGCTGTCTGCTGGGGAAGACACTGCAGGGACCTAGGGGACTGATTGTGGTGAATGATGTTGTGCCTGTGTTTTTGTTGGTGTGTCCCTACTACTAAGGAAAGGAGGGTTTCCAAAAGTTCAAATGAGGGGAGCTTCCCATTCTTCTGAGAGCCTGCTCCATGGGGCTTGCTTGGACAGCAGGTCTGGTCTCTTGGTCAACTTGGTCACACTGTACAATGTGGGTGGGTCCAGTCCCTTTCAACTCTTTGGGAGGGGGAAAAAAATAATGCCTTGAGAATATTTATCAGTGAACAAAACAAGTACTATGGGAACAAACGATCCCTTCCTTCCCTATTGCAGAGTATGTTCCTATGCATTTTGCCTGATAGTGTATTTTACATTTGTACTTGCAAAACTCCACAACAATTACAGCCCTGGCAAAAATTTTTAGGACAGATCAGTCTTAAAAATGGATCTTGCATGCAGTTTGCAGTTCGGATTGTGTGGATCTTGCTGCTTAAAGTTCAGATGTGTTTCCTGGAAAGTATGTCTGTACAGTTTTTAGACTAAGCAACTGAGAAATGCATGGATTAATACCTGTGTGTATACACGTTTGAATTTTTTCTCTAGTGTTTTGTTGTTCCCAAGATTCAGAAAAAGAACTGAAGGAAGACTTGCATGCATTTGTTCACCAACACTTAATTTCATATCAGGATTTCTGGACTTGTGGAATATTCAGTGAATTTGAGAGCAATTTTTGCAGCATTTGGACAAGCACTTGCCATTGAGAGCTGTACTGTACCATCACTGAGCTTACGAGGCTAAGTCCCATGAAAGGGAAACCAGAGCTCCCCTTGGTTGTCCTGTTTAACTGAGTGGGAATACTTGTCCTTTTAGACTCCCAGCTCCTCAAGAGGCTGTGTTAAGCTGAATCCTGTAATTTCAATTGGGTGCCTTGTCTCATCTTTGGAAAAGAAGGTCCCAAACCCTTGTTTCCATGTAGATCCCCCAGGGGAGAAGTGGCTTCCCTCATTGCTGAAAGGACGAACAAGGGTGGCACAAAGCACTGCTTGCCTTTAAGGGAAGGTTTCAGGGTCCTGCTTCATTGAAGCAGGGAGTAAAGGGAGAAGATCACAACAGAAATCCTGGAGGTGCCACTGAGAGGTGGGTCAGAAATCTCATTTCCCATCCCTGACCTGGAAAACACAGGTTTGCCCTGGGGATAGGGAATCTGAGCAAGCTTCCAGGCAAGGTGCCTTTAAAAAAATACCATGGTGAAGTGCTTGCTTTCAGGAGAAGGGACTACAGGACAGAGAATTGGCAATCTTGGACCTGGGGCTAGACAAGCTGATGGTTTCAGACTTCTCAGGGCTCCCATAGCAATGCTTCTAGACAGGCTTAGATTGTAGCAAAGAGCAGCCTAAACAATGTGAAGGGCTATTCTTATATGGAGAGGGGTGGGGGGAAAAGTTTAGTTCAGCTGTCTAAACAGGTTGCTGTATGGTAAGCTTTTGGGAAAGTGTCTTTAATGAGGGGATTTGGAGGTGGTGCCCGTATGGGAATCTGTTTTGGTCTACATCTAATCATGGACCCTTCTGCTTCGTTATTTCCTGAGAGAGTATGGTGATAAATGTAGCAGCAGGATACAACTGAGTGCTGGCAGGGGATGAGCTGGTGTAAAACAGTTTCTAGTGGAAAATATTTAAGTGAAAATTTTAGTCTTGAGCTGTTGCCTGTGTTTCAGATTGCTTGAATGGACCTAGCGGGTAGATGTCATGGTGACCCAGGATCTAGAGTCAGTGTTACTTCTAGGCTGCTGGTTTGCAACTGAACCAGTTATACACTAAAGGGAAGTCCCAAGTGGATGCATCTCAATGCAGCATCATAGGCTGGTGCTGAATCCCTTCTTATAACTTATGCTCTAGTGCAGTCTTGCTTTACCGTAATCTTTGTTCCAACAATTACAGTGATTTAATGTGCACTCTTCCCTGCTCCTGTCTACCAACAGGATAGTGATAATGTTTAACCACTTGCATCTGTTTTCTTACCTGAGATGTAAGTGGTGTTACTGTTTGCACCACTACTGAATTTATCCTGAAGATATACCTGGAAGCTGAACGTAGACTGTATCTGACCCAGCCTTTGTCAAATTAATAGTAAGCCTGTGTCAACAAATACTTGTGCAATTTCAATTTATTTTTTTTTAACCTGTTTAAAGTATTAACTATTAAGCTGATGTAACTCGAAAGACATGAGAGAAGTGAGCCATGTAAGCATGTGAGCTCATTTTCTTTGGTGATTCTGATGATTGAAGAAGAGACTTGGAATTGGGCCCTGATAACAGCAAATTAAATGCATCAAAATCCGTGTCTTCTCCCTTTTTGGTTTCAGCTCTGGTCTCGTTCTTACAGCCATGTTGTATGATTCAGTCTGAGATAAACCTTGTGCTCACTGAAGCAGTGACCAGACTCCCTGCGTCCAGCATGGATGCATCCAGACTGAAACTGAGCTTCACTCGCTTCTGAGCCTGGGACGCAGTTTGGATGTAGAAGAGATGAAGCAGTGGGAATGTGGTACCCAATATCCTGCACTTGAACAAAGACTTATTATTTTGAACTTTTACCATACTAATGTGCTGTTAGCAGTGGGAGTGTGATTTGTGTACAGCTCCTGTTTGGACAGAGCCTTGTGCAGCCCTGTGTCAGGTGTGACGTGGCTGATGCAACCAGGAGGAAAGAGGTGGAGCAACAGAGCCCCCAGTTCCCCTGTACATCTGCATTTGGCTACTTAGCTGTGCTCTTGGCTTGCTGTGTTTATTGCTGCTGGCTCTTTAAAGAGAAGCAATCAGTTTGGTCTCTGTCTGGGACACCTGTAACAGAGAGAGGGTGAAGCTAGTGGGCATGGTGGCCATGCAAAGGAAGAGTTGGGTCTCAGAGCTTCCCTGGGGAGTTTTACTCCTTAGTGCTGAGGTTGAAACAGGCACATGCTTAATCCATTTGCAGCATGTTAGTGGACTCTAACAATTAGTCACAAGTGACATAGTTTACATGGGATTTCGTCAACAGCAGGTTTGCATTTTAAATGTTTTTAAATAATTTAGGAGAGTTACATCACAGAAAATGCAAGCTCAGTGGAAAATTTACTGTTCTGGACTTTGCAACTTTTTCAGAGCAAGCAGCAGCCAAGCAGATAATCCGATCTTCTCATATCTCTGACTTTGTCCTTCCTGTCCTGGCAAGAATTTGATCATGGGGCCCGTGTACATACTGGCTCCTTTCAGATGCTGTTCGTGACAAAGACGTTGGGAGGGTATTGAAGAGCAGAAGAATACCGATAGATACCTGGAGCTGTTGGTTAGCCAGTCTCACTTGCAAAGAAGACGTGCAGCAGTAGGGAATGGTTAATAGCTCCAGAGACTGGATGTTGGCTGGACTAGGCTTGGTTTTTTGGTTTGTTTGAGTAGTGAAATGGCGAAATCATGTACAAGTGTCAAGGCTCAGTTCTGAACCTGAGGAGGCAGGTGTACAGTCAAGTACCAAGCTCAACCTTTTTCCATGAAGTTATGAAAATCTTTGTTAACAGAAATCAAATATGAAATAGACCACATCCAATTGTTGGGTGAGAGGAAGGTCCTTAAGCAAAACTGTTGCTTACTAAAGTGAAAAATTTGCCTGTCCCCCCTGTACAACTACCATCTTGCTTCCAGACCTGTAAGGTGCATATCCAAGGAGTAGAATAAAATGTAAGCTGGCCACAAGTATTTCCATGAAAGTGTTTTTATTAGAAAATTTTGTTGAAATTGAGACCTTTGTGGGAAAGGATCAGATTTAATGAATTTCCTGTTCTGAAAGTACTGATGAAAACAAGTTTCAAGTTGTGGACATACAATTCCCTTTTTTATGAAGAGGGCCTTTTTTTCCTCTCCCCTCCTCCCATTTTTGGCACAAAAATCCATTTGAAACTTCACTTTATTTGTAGTTTTAGCAAGTTCTTGGAAAAAATGTCAATCAAATATGAGTAAGTGGTCATGCTTTTGTGGGTCTGTTGCCTTCCACTTTCAGTGCATCACTTCAGAGTATTTAGCCATTGCTGAGGTCTGTCTCCTGCAGCTGGTGGCACATTGGCTGGAGCAGGGAGGGCAATACACGCAGGACCCTGTGAACACATTGTCCTATGTCACCTCCTCCATCTTGCCCTTGGAGAGGTAAAAAGGACAGGGCTGCCTTAAGTTATGTAGGGGACAAACAGGAGCTGCAAGGACACGTGGCCCTTGGGATAAGTATTGCGAATGGCTGTGTTGTGTGGGTGTGCGTTTCCACCTGTTTCAGGTGCTGGAGATGGTTTCCAAGAGTGCAGAGCACCGGCAAGCTACAGGAGGAGTTGGCTTTGTTACGTGATTTAACCCTCTACCACACTTCTCCACTGGCTTTTTTAACACTCAGTAGTTGTCATTGTTTAAATTCGTCCTCTCTTCCTAAGGTTTATTACAGCTGCCTCAAAATGTGACAACCTACAGACTATAACAACTCCTCATCCTTTTTTTTTTTTTTTTTTTTTTTTTTTCCTCTCCCTGCAAGGGCTGTGATGGAAGTGTAACCCTCTCCTCCACTGCTTTCTGCTTGCCTTATGTTTACTTGTTACACTGTGCTCCTGCCCGTGGATTACATGTGTGCCAAGCAACCACTTGGTATGGCTGCTGACCAGCAGAGTAATGATGTCCCTAGATTTTGCTATGTCAGAGTTTTACATATAATAATATTTTTGGTTCTTTACATATTTTTTTGTACTTAGCATCTGTGGACAGGGCAGTCCAGCTTCCCAGCACCACCATCCCAATGCTGTGTTGTGCTCCGTTGTACAGCATAGACTTGCCTCGTGTTTTCTCTTCTCCCTAGTTCCCTTTTCTGCCCCATCTCCAGACGCATGCATGGTTCTATTTACTCCTTGGAATTTGCACTGGAAGAGGAGCTAGGAGATGTGTAGCTTAAGCTGAGAGTTCTGTAACCATATTGCAAATTAGAGTTGTACTTCCTAGACAAGGCTTACTTTGTCCTTTTGAGCCTTGATCTAACAAAGCTGGTGCTCAACTTCCAACCTGTTTTAGTGAGGTTGCTCGTGCGTGTGAATTTAGGTGCACGGTTTAGTGGTGTTTGATGGCCTGTGGAGAAGATGGATTTCAAGGTGAAGGGTTCTCATGGTTTTTCTCCTCCTATATCCAGTGTTCAGGACTGTAGTGTGAGCGACACAACAGATGAGACATGCTGTGGCATGCTGAAAACATAATAGCTTTTATGGCTGTTGTCCTGTCCTCTTCAGCATCAGGGAGCATGGCTAGATCAAAGCTGCTCTAAACTATATCAATTCAAGAAGCTGGCAATCTTCTCTCCCTTTTGCTTAACTTTGGCCTGATACTCAGCCTGCTGAAGCCAGAGAAGAGATTCCTGTTGAATGCAGTGGATCAATTGTGTAGGCTGGATTTGCACTAGCGTGTTTCAACTTTGTTCTCTTTAATATTTGGAATAAGATTTTTTGCCAGTTTCCCAGGATATGAGGGCTTGAGAAAATCTGGAGCAGCACAGGCAGTGTGTATGTGAGTCAGTCAGTGTGTGAAGCCTTTGCCCAGTCATCTCTGGATTTTCCACCCGATTTTGTGCAGACAGGTTGTGTTATGGAACAGGAGCAGATGAGTAAGTCGCTTACAGAGACTACTGCGCCCGTCTGTCGTAGACACGCGTCTCTCTTTGCTCCATGATGACTGACCTGTTCACATGGGGTTCCTCAAACCTGGCCAGACTCCTTTGGCCTGGGGCCCACAGTGAGTGATTGTTGGGGGACAGATGAATTTACATGACAGGAAAGGGCTCTTCCTTGCTTCCTTCCTGATTGTGAAAATACTGACGAGCCATAAAATACAGACAACTGGGGAGTTATGGCAAAATTCAGGTAGATTCTCACGTTGTTCTTGCTTATGCCCTTTGTCTTCTTCCTTCACACACTGGCTCAGTGGTTTAGGGGCACCTTGAGAGAGATAATATTTCTTGTCTGAGACTGCCATGAGTCTAAAGGTTCCTCATCTGTTAAGGCCTGGCTTCCCACTGGTATTGCTGTCTCACTGCTGGCCTGCCAATAGTGCATGGCTTAAATGACATTGCTGCTGCCAGAACTGCTGCTGCCACTGTGCAGGAGCTCTCTCCTTGAGCTCATTGCAAAAGATTGTAAGGAATGAATAACTTTGGATTTTATCCCTGCTCAGACTTAGTTGGGATCTGTATTAAGCCTACATGTGTCTGAAGTCCATAGGCAAAACTCTCGCTGTTGCCTGGGGCACCAGGACAGACCAAGGAAAAGGCTGCAAATGTATCTGAATGTATCTTGTCTGTTTTCTGCTGTTCCTTCTGATAGTCTTCCCAGATGGCCCATCCTGAGTGCAGGCATCAATGCAGAGATTAGGAGGAACTGGTGATACCATGCATGCCATGCATGGTTTGCTGTTAAAGGACCAGCGAGCAAATAAGAGGGGCTCTTGTCAACAGTGTAACGCAGCAGGATGTGGAAAACAGAGTTTGTATTGTCTCTTTTTGAGTAGCTGAGAACAGGATGGGACGCTCTGAACTTCCTATGTTATGTTTATAATTTTTCTCCACTTTTCCTTGCATACTCTCCAGGCTGCTGGTATCTTGACTGTAACTGGTCTACAGCAGGGACATGGAATTAGTTCTGAATCTTCATTTCCCTTTTATTGCAGTCTGTCAATCTTTCCTTTTCTGTCACACAGAGATAAATATTGTTTTTTAGAATTAAAGATCGTGTCAGGACTAGGCTCTCTAGTTTGTCTTAATAATTTCATACAGTTTGTTTCATATGATGAAATTAATAAACATCTCTCCTCTCAGTTGATACTCTGTGGCATGTGTAGAGGAAACAAAGCCATTCTGACAGTCTCAGCTGTGCTGTGCTCTCCTCGGCTTGGGGAGTGTGTTGCTGAGCCCCACAGTACTGTCCAGAAGTGTCCTACCTTCTCCCAGTAAAGTGCCCTGCTGTTCACCAGACAGAGGCCTGGCTGGTTCAGGAAAATCTGTTTAACATTATCTCCTAAATCAGTGTTCTGTGATTAAAAACTTTCACAATTTATCCATTTAAAGTAGCACGCCAATGAAAGTTTTGGCAGATTGAACTTGATTTAGTAAGAGGGAGCGCTGCTTCTCGCTAGAGACGTATCAGAGCCTTTAGTACTTCCCCAGGTTTCCTCTTTTTCCCCTCAATCTTGCTAGCACCTACTTCTAACCAATATTTTATAAAGAAAATACGTTGTGGCAGCTTTAGAAGAGCTATGTTAAGCAGGAGTTCCCTGCAGTCAAATCAGCCCATCACTGTCTCTGCCCAGTGTCCCTGTCCTTCTCTGAGGACGAGAGGAGCATAAGCCTCTTCTTGACAGGTTCCCATCACCTGATCTTCAGTGTTTAACTGTACCGGGGGTTTGTTCTCCCTTTGCCCACAATGCCTGCCTTCTGCCTTGGCTTTTAGGGAGCTGAATCCACCTCTTGAAGTTCTTCCACCTTTCTGCTGATGAGTGAAAGCATAGGGAATCAAAGGTCCATGAGGAGAAATACGAGGCCATTGGCTAGCTGGCATGGACAGAATCTTCCCCTTATTCGTGAGGGGCAGCTGGAGCCCCTGTTTGATCCCAGAAGATGACAGTTCCTTGCTTAGACCAAGCAGCCTGGGAAGATGCCTGGATTATTTCTCTTGCTTCTCCCTGTCAGTTCCCAGGCAGTGTGCTGCCCCTTGCGCTGCGGGCAGAGAGGCAGGGAGGAAGAGCCTGAAACAAAGGGTGAGACTGTTGTGTGAGCAGGGTTCAGTGTAGTCCTTCAGAAGCTGTGCAGCAGGCTGTCCCAGGAACTCCACCCTCACCCTGGTCATGGATGGTGTTTTTTCTGACGTCTAACTGATCTCTCTCTGCAGTTCTAGTCTGCACGGAGTCCTTGTCTGCCTTTCCATTTCACAGCCAGGATGGGACCTTCTCTTGCAGTCTCACCTGGCCTGGGCTAGACCAGCTTTCCTTATCGAGCATGTGCTCTGGTTCCCTGTGTAGAGAAGTCTGCCTTGCTTCCAGTGAATTATATTTGACTTCAGTGGTTTGCAATCATGTGCTCTGCTTCCTGCTGCATTGCTGTAATAGCTTGTTGTGTCAATATATGTTATCAAAAAAAAGGTGCCAAGGGACAGAAAGCATTTAAATAGTCCATGGCCTATGAGCTATCTCCAAAAGACACCCCATGAGGCCTGTGACACCTCTCTTCTCTTGCAGGAGTTCCTGTTCCACCTGTATTCTTTCACCCCAAAAAATCCCTTTCAGAGGAAGACAAATGGTAGGTAGAGGTAGCCTGAAACAGAATTAACAGGGTTGGAGAGGGAAACTGTTTGGCTGTCTTGTCCTGTTTGATATGTTGCCATAAAGTTATTTACGCTTCCTGCTGTTTATCTTAGGACTAAATGAGATAATTAAGTGTATGTAGAGATAGAACTCCATTCATCTGAGGTCCGCAGTATCTTGGAAACGGTGTTGTGCTGCTCCACAGACAAGCCAGTCTTTCTCTCCCTTGCTCTCCTTTAAGTGTTTTGCTTCTTGCACGGGTCATATGGAGACCTCTGCCTGACCTTAGCTGGGGACAGGAGCAAACTACGTTGCCCAGGGCCTCAAGAGTGAATCCATGACATGAGCAGAGCCCTCAGCTGTGAATCCCTGCTCCTCAGCCCTCCCACTCATTCTTGACCCTGGTGTTTCGTATTCTTTCACCCACAGTTCATTATCTTCTGTTTCTTCTGCCTGTTTTTCAGAGTGAGTGACAGGAGATGTACTGCATGAGGTAGTTAACTCATCTGTGAGAAAAGCTCTGCAAATGATCTATCTGCAACAGTGTAGGAGAACTGGAGAAGCGTCATCATTTCTCTTCTCCTTTGTAAGTCCTTAGTTTTCCATAGCAGGGCCTCTGGAGAAATTCATGAATAGCCTATCACACATTGCAATGTATGATCTTGAGTGAGGAAACCCCTACGGGATAGTGCTGATATACTCTGGAAATACTATACCCAAGTGCATGAGGCACTGTGGTAACACCCCAGGGCAGCATCCTGTATTCCAAGCAGAGCAAACACTTGCTTTTTCCAGGCCTCTTTTCTGCCATTTCTTCCCTGTACCTTGAACAATCATTTTTTCTGTTAACTTTTAGCCAGTTCAGGCTCTTCTGTGTCAGAAATGTTAACCTCGTGGAAATGAAACACCCCTGATGGTTTCTGAGCCCTCATGGTAGGCCAATTCCAGTCCTTGATCTCTCCACAACCTTTAAAGTGTTGAGATGCCAGGGGGTTGCCACTTTGTGGCAAAATTGGTGCAAGGTTTGTTCTGTGATGCCCTGCTATGACTGCAAGCATCCATCCTCAGACAGTCAGACCTGCCTGTCGAGGCAAGGTCATTTCTCCAGTTGTGCACCTTGAGGAGCTCAGGGTAAAGGTACATGATTCTTCCGGCCTAGCTGTTCCAAGGAAAGGAGAAAGCTGAGCTACGTGTGCATTTTTGGGGAAGAGTAGCATCTGCCCAATGAGACAGTGTTATCTGTTGGAGGTTTGTGTCAAGGTTCTACATTTTCAGTATTTTTCTTTTTGTAGTATCCATTGAAGAAA
>NW_010097706.1:19975-56514 GCF_000699245.1 Pterocles gutturalis | reverse complement strand
GAGTGTCCTGGAAGAGTTGGGAGGAAATCTCTGGGAAGACAGCAACTCCTGTTCCAGTTGGAAGAAGCTGCAAAGCTGCCACAGTCTAGATTTTTCTCTAGTGCAAAATAATTATTTCTGAGCTGTAGCTGTAGAAACTTGCTGTGCTGACTGATGTGGATGCTTGAAAGCACATGCAGGCACCAGCAATCTGCAGTTTTGAGAATATATATATACACGTAGTTTAAATGCTTATTCAGTCTTTCTGGCAGTGCTATGAAAGGGAGAAAATTTTACAAATTGTAAGAGATTGTCAAGGCAAGTATGTATTCTTCCAAAGTCTCCTGTACCAGGCACAGCGCTCCCTCCTGCGCAGAGCCCAGAGCTGATCAGGAGAGGAGTGCAATGACAGTGCTGCTTGTGCTCCCTGCTCTATTGCTGTGGTGGTTATTATTTTGAAAACCTGCTTACCGGTCTTCAGAAGCAAATCCCCAATTCCTTGACTCCTGAAATTCTTCATAAAAACACTTCCGACAAAAAAAGAGTTGTGTTTGATCAGCAGTCTGAAATATTTGACTAGACATCAAAGTGAGTTTGGAGAGGAAGGGTTACTTGGTAGAATTGATGTTGCAATTTACTTGACTCTTTTCCAACTCTAAATATTTCTGACATGGATGTTGTAATCTAACTTCTAAATACCCATGTTTCCCAAATATTTGGCATTTGGCTTTGCTTTTCATTGGATCCTTCTGAGAAGTCAGTGCTTACCTAGCAGTTTGATATAAACAGTCACTGAATCATGACAGTGGTTTTCCATGCACGTTTATATATGCTTATAGGGATTAGGGCTGTGATCTAAAGGCTGTTCTGATCAGTACCAGAGTGCAGGAAATATAGGTAAATGTATTTTTGATGGTTATTACAGTATTACTAAACTGTTAACAGTAGTGCTCTTCCAAATCATTAAAAATCTGTTTAAAACTTCAACAGCAATAATGATATCTTAGTTTGTTCTGTTGGTGCCTGTTGCCTTGAACTACTACGTTTTAAGGGCTCGATCCAGCCACTGCTGATGTTGAAAGAGATCTTTTGTTTGGACTTGACTGGCCTTTATAGAAGCTAAGTTCTTCAGACACACTGGCTGTAGTATTTCTCCCCTGAAGAGATTTTTTTTAAAGGCTGAAGATATGGGTGAAAGCTGTCACTTACAGCAAGACTTCAAGGTCTTTCCCCTTCCGCCTGTACCTCCCCATCCCTGACTGTAAGAAAGAACAGCAAATTTTCCATACAATGTGCAGGTGGTTCTTTTTAAATCAGGTACAAACTTATAGCTAAGATACTGAAACTGAGAGTTATGTGCCTGTTAGAATATTTAATGAAGAGAAGCTGGTCAGTGTGACAGTGAGACTAACTTGGGTTTGCGGGCACCAGGGTACGTGGTCAGTGACAGGGGGGATTCAGGTCAGGAAGGGGACAAATGAGCTTGATCTAGTCTCCAGGAAGATCCTGATCTTGAAGGAGCAGAGCAACCTAACATCAGAAAAAAAGTCGCTTGTCATATATCAGATCAAACACCTGAATAAATGCATTTTAGGTCTAAGTCTTATGTTGTGCCTGTGCACAGGAACTGACCTTTTCTACCCCACAACCACTTTCTGGAGACTCAGTCCCACCTCATGAGGCAGAAAAATGAGCTTTTTTTTTTTTTTTTTTTTTGGTGAGCTTGGCCTACATGGTGTTAGTAGATATATGTGTATGCAAATGGAGCACTCATGTATTTACACGGCTTATAGTTGGTAAGCAAAGTACCGTGAGTCTTCTGCAATGTCCCTTCGGATCAGGCTGCAGCAGAGAAAGCAAAGCCGGGACAGTTGGCATGATGTGGGGCAAAGCCTGCTAAGAAGCCAATATGTTTGTGACTATGCACAGATAAGATCTTGAAATTAAATAGCACTCATATTCAAAATGGTCACAGAAGAACTGATATGCACACAAGCTTTATCTCTGTCAGAATGGTGTTCTCTGAGGCGCTGCTGATAAACCATTCAGAACATCATCTCTGGTTTATCAGGATGGGAAGTGAAGAACGCTTCCTTCTTGCTTAAACTTCCAAAATTACTAAGCTCTATAAGAATAAACAGTAGCTATTTGCCTGTCATCAAATCACTGGGAATAGGCCTTTTCCCAAGAGCAGCTACAAAGTCTTTGATGATGACTCTAGTTTGGGCTGTACATGTTACATTACATCCAAGACCTGGTCCCTGAACTAGTGCAGTGCCCTAATGCTGTGCTTGCCTGCTGCCTCATCGCTGAGTCAGACACCACTGCCCGAAGAGTTCCTGTTCTCCTGCGGGATCTCTGCTCAGCACTGCCCACACCCAGTCCTGTTGGCTCTGAGAGGGGCAAGTCATAGCTTGGGGTCATATGCCCGCAAGCTGTGTTTATCGTCTTTGTTCCTAAGACAACCAAGATGATGCTTTCCCATCCCAAAAGCAGCCAAATGACTCTCCATCCCTTTGCTTGCTTATACACCGCTAGGCTGGTCAGGACCTGCCTCTGAGTAATCCCACTGCCTTGTCTGAAGGTTGTCATCTTAAAAAGGGCAATGACGTGGTTTTGATACAAACTAAATAACCAGGGCAATTGGTTACATCTTATTCCTTAGAGCTGTAGTCTCCACATTTATTGATGGTGTACACCTTTCACTCAGAAGTTGCCATTAGGAAGAACATCCTCGGTGCATACATCATGTAAGCACTTTCCATCTTTTACTCAGCAATGCTAAGAATCTAGAGCTTAACTGTTATGAAAAATCATGAAGTTGCTTATGGATCACTTGCATCTACTTTGATGAAATAAAAACTCCACCTGGGCTTCCACTGTACAAACAGGACAGGACGACTGGAAAAGGTTTATTGTTTAACAGCTTAATTCTCACTCTATTAGGCTCCATTTATTGCTAACTCTATTAGGCTCTATTTATTATAAAATCTATTAGACTCTATATATTACTAGCTCTATTAGACCCTATTTAATTCCAAAGCTATTAGGCTCTGTTCACACTGTAGTGACTACCTCTGCTCTCTCTACCATGTGCCACCATGCTGGGTCCAGCCCCGTTGCCCGCAGCCACAGCCTTGGTGGCACACGTGCAGGTGGGACAATGTGGGGCTGTGGGGCTGCTGCCAGCACCACGGGCATTGCCAGCCAGGGGCTGCAGCAGGGAGAGAGCCCAGCCCAGGGGACCAGCCCAGCTGCTGTGCCGGGCTGCATGGGGGCAATGTGGGAAAGGTCAGCCCTGGTGCCAAAGGTGGCAGCTGTGGTGTGGGAGGCACAGCCTGGTGCTGTGCTGGAGCAGCATGATGAGGCCAGCTGGGGCCTGGCTACTGGGTGGTGGTGCCAGGGACAGGGCAGTGCAGGACCCTGCAGGGTCAGGAAGCTGGGGAGCAGCTGCGTCTGGAGGTGTACTGGGTCTGCAGATGCAGGGATGTGCTTTAGCGATTAGTCCACTAGGTATGGGAGAAGGTTGGACAAAAGGAGAAGAGTTATTTATCTAATCCTCAGCTTTTTCAAGTGGTATTAAAATATTGAAGAAAATATCAGAAAGAAAACATTTTCTTAAAAATGATAGGGTCATTTAGGTTGGAAAAGACCCTTAAAATCACCGAGTCCAACCATTAACGTGACACTGCCAAGTCCACCACTAAATGGTGTCCCCAAGCACCACATCTACAGGTCTGTTAAATACCTCCAGGCATGGTGACTCAACCACTTCCCTGGGCTTCCTGTTGTAATGCTTGACAGCCCTTTTGGTGAAGAAATTTTTCCTCCTATCCAATCTAAACCTCTCCTGGTGCAGCTTGAGGCTGTTTCCTCTTGTCCTGTCACTTGTTACTTGGGAAAAAATATCAACAGCCACCTGGCTACAGCCTCCTTTCAGATAGTTGTAGAGAGTGATTAGGTCTCCCCCCTCAGCCTCCTTTTCTCCAGACCTCAGTTTCCTCAGCCGCTCCTCAGAGGACTTGTTCTCCAGACCCTTCACCAGCTTTATTGATCTTCTTTGGATGCACTCCAGCACCTCAATGTCTTTTGTGTAGTGAGGGGCCCAAAACTGCATCAGAATGAAAGAAGGGAGGAAAACTAAGATATGGCAGGATCAGCATCATCTTATGCCTTTTCACTGGGTTAATACAATGATGAAGCATCATCTCTAGTAGAAAGAATCCTTTTCCTGACCTCTGCTGCTCTAAAGGTTCCCCTTCCTAGCACAAGATAGGAGTCCGGGCCAGCCTGTTGCCTCTAACTCATTTCTGCCACGGAGATGGACAAGAAGGCATTGCTCACGTTGAACCAGCCCTATTTCCAACCATTATATGCTCCGCACTGAAGAAGTGACCATCTGCTTATCAAAGCAATGCTGAAGGGAGCAACCACATTCTTAGTAGTCTTAGTTGAGAGAAATAGCCTGTTCTTTGCTGTAATTAAGAAACAGTCTAGCCAGACAGTCTAGATTTCAAAGATGTAATTTCTCCAAAGCATTTGTAGTCCAAAAAAATCCATTAAATCTCTCTTCAAATGAGGAAAATGCTGTACCACCACCGACCAGTTAATGTTTTAAATAGTGTGATCATTGACATTAAAGGTATATTGCAAAAAATTGGTAATTAAGTCTGAGCAATGATATTTATATCAGCTAAGTAACAGCTATAAAATCTACAGCTGATGTTTATGGCATAGACTGCATGCATGATACAAGTGGAAATGGTTTATTATACAGTTTTATTATGTTATTAATGGTTTATTATACAGGTGGGGGGTGATGCTTCAGAGGAATTAAAACATTAGAGTGGAAAACCAATGAAGGCAATGCTAAACTCCCAAGTCGGTGGAAAAGTTGCAATATTGACATAATCGTTGACATAGCTAACTTAAAAATATCGTGTCAGCTGTTAACTGTTCCAGTGCCAGAAAAACCATTAAATTTTTGCCTGAGAAGCTGAACACTCCAGTGGTGATGATGATGATTGTGGCTGAATAGAAGCAGCAATGAGGTCCTATGCTAAGACATACCCAAAACCAGTACTTAGAGAAATCAAGTGTGTATTGAGGACCTGAATAACACAGGCGTTTCATACAGAGTTTTTAGAAAAATACATTTAGATAATGTTTATACTGTACAGGACTAGACTTTCAAGAAATATCTGATATTGCTAAAATGTTCATCTAAATACTAGAAAGGCAAGTGTGAAACCAACCTGTTGGGAAGGTTCACAAATTAGATAGCTCTCATCTCTCTGGACAAGAAGTGCCAGAATGGTTAGAGAATCAAGCCTGGAAAAATGAGAAAAGAGGCCGGGCTTGGGAAATGTTTTCCAGAATGTTTGTGTCACCACAAGTTAAAGATTCTCAGATG
The DNA here is from genome assembly GCF_000699245.1 of Pterocles gutturalis. Classification (NCBI taxonomy): domain Eukaryota; kingdom Metazoa; phylum Chordata; class Aves; order Pterocliformes; family Pteroclidae; genus Pterocles; species Pterocles gutturalis. The sequence continues at coordinate 51,122 of NW_010097706.1, read as the reverse complement.
AAACCGTAACTTGGTCAGAAATGTGGTGTAGTAGGTCCAGGTCATGTAGTGTTGTAAGGGTGGTGAAAAGTACAGGTTAAAGACCACGGTCATTGCCATGAAAAGGAATATGGCCTTTTAGAAGGTACTTCTGAAAATGAAAGAGTGATTTTTAGTATCTCATTGTGAAGTTTTAAATCAGCAGAATTGAGAAAGCCTTGAAAAAAAATCTTCACTGCTAAAATGTATTTGCTGTTTACAAAATATAGCTAATCTTCGTGAGTGGGAGCCGTCAATATTATACACAATGATGAAGAGTAAAAAGACAAACTTTGTATTTCACAACTCTGCTACCACTGTGGAAGAAGAAAATACGAACCTTGTGTAAGGAAGTGAACTAAACAAAATATATGAGTATATTCTTTTTTACTTGCTTCCAAGAGAGTGTGGGTTCTAGTATAAAATTATTTAAAATATTATTATATAATATGCATACTGGGTACCTGGTGTGTACAATTTCTATCTGTAAAATATTACGCACTGTAACGTTTTCATTACAGTCCTGCATTTAACTGAAATCTCTGAATGTTGATCAAAAAACTGTGGGGAATGGAACTGCCCAGCCCATATCCCTTCCTTCCCATTTCTCTGAGGAACTTCTCTTTCTCTCCCACCTCTTGCTTTTGATGGTGCAATGACTCTGCACTTTGTCAAGTCCAGCTGAGTCCCAAGGAAGGTTTATAATCCAGATCTGCAAAAGCCTGACCTTTGTAGGAGACTGCGTAAGTCACTTGTTGCTTGCAAGTCCAATGAAGAGCATGGTGGTCATGGTAGTTATTTCTGTGCTGTTAGGAGTGCACTAGAATGCAAGAACTGGGCAAAGGGTTTGCAGACTCTCATGCTGAGTGGATGGGGTTGCTTGTAAGGAACACCCCAAACTGTCATCAAATAGTAGATGTTGTGGGAAGGACAGATTACCTCATGGAGGTGAGGGCAGACATGCCTATGCTGGAGGTAGATATGCTGGGATGAGTTTGTGAGCTGTCCTGATGGAGGGCCAGAAGAAAAAGCCAGTCAGGCGCTGGGTGTTGCTGTAATTGTTGTGTTGTATTTTTTGTACAAACACCCATTGCCACAATATCTGAACACCTGCGAGGAGCTGCTGCACCAGGATGTGGTCAGGTTCAGAGGCACACAAACTGATGAATATCGCATTCTACTTCTTTAATTGCTACCCTGTGCAAATCTTTTTTTGGTAAGTAAATCAAGGAGAGAGGCTGGTGCGTGATTCATTAAAGGTAATGCTCAGTACAAGGAAGGCAGGAGTGGACAGGTGGAGACAGGACTTACAAATGCTGTGGGAGCAGCTCTCTTTGCAGCAGCCTGGAGATGACCGAAGCTTTCTTTGAGGTTGACAGTATGTTTCCTGTTCCACGTGTTACTGAAGGATCTGAAGCAACAAAGCCCAATGATTTTCGAGTAGGTTTCACTGTCACCACCTTCCTCTCTGCCCCAAGCCTACCCACCTCTAGTCTCCCTATCCTTCCCATCCACCCCTCTACAAGTTATCCTGCCTTCTTCCCACCTCGGGCTTCTGCTTTCTTGCCCAGTCCTGCTGCTAGGTGCAGCCAAGCAAATGGGGACCCTAAGTTGGTAGGCCTGGGGAATGCAGCAGCTTGAGCCCTGCCCCACATCATGCCTCATTTCTGGTTTTAGCTTACGTGACCTTGGAGATCTGCCTGTTGAAAAGGGAGAGGCTTCTTGTACCTCCCAGGAAATTTCAGAGCTACCTGAGGACTTGTAAGGTTGTAGGAACGTGGGAATAAGAAATGGAAATGTTTAACTTTGTTACTTAAATAGCTGTTTACAAAAAGGAGAAACTTGTCTCTGCTGATAGTAAGATGTCTATACATGAGAAACGAGCACCCCACCAGGCCAGCCTTTTGTCTGAGTGTAGCTCAGTGGAGCTGCAGTGCCACCTGCGAGACATCCTGCCCTTCCCTGTTCTCTTGACTGCAAAATGGGGGTGATGGTGTCTGGCCACATTTGCATCGGCCACCAGAGACCCAGTGATAGCCAGAAAAAACACGTGTGAAGCCTAAACTCACCTTTGGCATTCATACTGCTTCAAGCTTGTGTTTTGTCCCAAAGTGCCTTTTCAACCAGTTTTAAGCTGCTTGCAGCTTTTGTTTGTGTGGCAAATAACTACTGCTAAACTAATACACTATAAATTAAATATTTCATGTGGAAATATTCAGAAAACCAATGTGTGGTGGTGCTTTTCCCTGTAGTTAGCTGGTGAGAGCACTGATAGGTGAGGCACAAGACCCAGTTTCAAATCCCCTCTCTATATTTAGATGCAGAATCTGAATTTAAGTCTCCTATGCCACAGAATGGCTTTCTCTTTTGTCTGGGCCCCATTTTGTGATGGGTTTTTCTGCTTTTCTAGACAAGCTCCTTGTGGAGGGGGGTACAGTCACTGGGGGTCAATCTGTCACCAGTCTGAAAAATGACTAGCTCATCTCTGGTGTGTTGGAACAGCTGTCACAGGGCAGTCATGCCATTGCAAAATCTGTCTAGCTGCATATACCTTACTCATAAGTAGGTGTTCCTTTTCCTCTAATTACCTTTGTGCTGGTGTTACTCCCAAGCACCTTGGAGCACTGTTAAGTAGTAATAACTACTGATACGCATGGGAGAAATCAAGGTTAATATGTAGCTCGTTAAGAGAGCTCCAGGAGGAGCGCAGAAAGGGGGTTTTGTCTTGTACAATGTGCAATGCTCCCATGGGTGCATCTGAATGCAGGCTTTTGAGTAGAAGGGTTACACTCAGAAGACAAGCGGTTTGGTTCCTGGGTATTGGACTCTTGTCAGGTCAGTGGGTGGGTGAGCAATACTTACAAGTTGAGCCTCTGTGGTTTGTTCTATTTTTGTACTTATTTTGGTTTGCTTTTTATCCAGAAGTCTTTGAGAACAAATGGAAGCTCCAAACTGGTGTCAAGTCCTTGGTCAGGTTGTGAGTATGTGGAAAGGAGCTGGAGTGGTCAAGATGGGCCAAATCACTCCAACCTGCTTTGAGTACCGTATCACAGACACCTTTCCTGTACTGTAAGGAGTCTTGTGTCTCCCCATTATACTGGAGCAGTGAAATGAAAAGATGAGTGAGCTGCACCTCTGTACAACACAGTTGTCATGGGAGAGGGTTTCTGGGTGAAAACACAGTGGGATGCTTGCGCTTGCCAGCTGGAGCTCTTGGTTTGCTGCAGTGCTTTCAGTGTCCCTGCAGTGACTCTCCTTCAGCTGGGATGGAGCCTGCAGGTGTGATGATAGGGTGAGAGGCTGCTTTAGGGAGAAGCAGAAGCCAGAAAAATAGTGTTTTGGCACCTGGATTTCCATTGTAGGCCATGTCCTGTCAGTGTTTTGTTGCCCTCTAGCTACTAGTATAGTTAATTTAACTGTACACAGGTCAAGAGTGGGGCAAAGACCACAGAAGCTGTTTGGGTTGTGGTACTGGGTACTACACCTTGAAAGCCAGGCGTCCAAACCTGTCTGTAACTGTGGTGTTCTGCAACTCTAGCTACCCTGTGCAGCTGCTCGGAAAAGGACACGTAGGAAAGGTTTCTTGCAAGGACCTCTGGGATTGCTTAGCATGTACTAGTAACATTTGCCTCAGTGTTGTGGCTGACCATAAAGTGAGTGTAACAATATCAGAAAGCTCTTGCAGTTCTGCTCACCACAGTTACCATCCTGGTTTTCCCCTCCTTGCTTTCAGAGCCTCCTCTCTGAGGTGACCACTACCCCAGCTGTCCTGCTCAGATCAATTGTCCTTAACTTGAGCTAGCTGGTTTAGGGTGAAGTCCTCATATGGAGAAGGCTTATCTGTAGCTGTCTGATGGGTCAGCAGCTCAGTCCAAGATCAGAGTCCTCTAAATGACACGGGCTTGATAATGGGGGCTTTACCACAAGTGCCTGGCTTTGCATCTGCAGCAGATGTGGTGTCCCATGGGAAGCCCAGCACCTAAGCAGTGAATTAGGGAACTATGAGGCTGCGTTTGCTTTCAGTTCTGTTCTTGTAACCGAGTCTAAGTTGAGCTGATGATGGTTTTGCACCAGCTGGAGCGGTCACACTCTTCCTTACCAGTCTTTACCTCTTTCTGCTTTTTTTCTTAATGACAATGAGAGCCCTAGTCATATGATTATCTACAACTGTGAAAAGGGGCCTGTGCACTGCTTGGAGTGCCTAACAGGTGTGGCCTTCTGCTGCTCCCTCCTTCTGGACAGTGTGTGTGTGTGTGTGTCAACCTGTGAACGCAGCGCAGATGATGCGCACTCAGCTGTAGCGTCTTAAGATGTAACTTCAGGACTTCCTGGCTCCACACCCAATTCTTCTCCTCCTTTTTCCTTGCTCTAAGAGAAGAACGGCCTCTGCTACTGCTGTCCATCCATGTGATGTTCTTGCTGGGGCTTACTCTAGTCTGTGGACTTAGAAAGGACGCGCCCTGTTACCACTGTGCTGTGGCAAGAACACAGTTGTATTCATGTAGAACTATTGCAGTCTGTTTGTAAGACATGATATAATTGAAAAGTCTGGCACGTTTCCCACAGCAAACATTGTTAATCCCCACTAGCTAGGATTAGTCACCACTTCTTACAAGCCTTGACACAAAGCTAGCAAGTTATTCGGTTAATCCGCACTTACAGGATAAATATTGCATCCTGTGGGAAATTAGGCAGTGTCTTCTTCCTCTCCTATTGTACAGTGATGCATTGTGTCTCTTACACCTGAAGGTGGAAGGGAAAAATGCAATAACATGTGATTGATGTTAGCAGACACCTGCTATCACAATGCAGCTGGATCAGCAGGGAAATTTAGTACAAAACAGCTCACTGAAACCAGGCAGCAAATATAAACAGCATCTTTGTGCTCTTCATGGCACTGGAGAATTTTCCTGTTACACAACAATAAGTACTCGATGCCTCACAGCTGCAAGACTCTTCCAAGCATCCTTTCTTCCTTTTTACTGTGGGTTTTTTCCTCATGTGGTCTCAAGTTGTGTCTGAAACTAGGATCACTGGAATTGGTTGGTGTATTTCCCATGAAACTGAGGTCACTGAGATGACAGTGTTTCAGGTTCTCAACTTTTGCAGAGTCCAAAATTGAGCTCCAAGTTTCCTCACGGACAATCTCCAAAACAGCAACATCTTACCGAGTAGGTGACCTGAGATTCCATTTTTCTGGGCAAAATAGCTAAGTGGATCTGGAAACACCAGGTTTCCAGCTGTTGGGCAATTTACCCAGGGAAGCAGGCTGGAAGCAGAGCGTCAGAGACTTCAGTTCAGCAGCTCTGCCAGGGAGTTTCTTCCTGGCTTGCTCATTGCAAGTGTCCTGTGAAACCAAGACTCCCAGTGGTCACAAGCAGGGAAAAAAGGGGCCTTCTGACTGGGAAGCTCTTGATTTATGATGAGTTTTGAAAATTTCTAATTTCAGTGTGGTTTCATCCAAAACCTTAAAAAAAAAAAATTAAAGTATTCCCTTAGATGCTTAACTCTCCCTATGGTTTTGACCAACTTAAATCATATTTTATCTTAGGTCACGGGATAAATAATTACATGCATCAACTGATGTTTCTTTATGTTGTTGATTTATCATCTCATTGGACTGTGTGATATTTTCAGGGATTTTAAGCTGAAATTTCACTCCCAGTCAGTGGAGTTGTCTTAAGCAAAGTGCTTTTGAAAAGAGAGGATTCACAGTAAGAACTTTTTCTGTCTTGACAATCCATCTAGTCACTTATCCACATTACTGTGTGACTAAGTGTCCTTAAATCTGGTAGTGAATTGTGTTCCCCTCTTGCCCCATCCCAAATAGTTCTCCTGGCGACCATGTGTGTGATCAGCCCTGACTCCCCAGCACCTTGTCGGAGTGGACGCCAGCTGCCAGGCAAAGTCTGGGTATAGCAGCAAGTTGAGGTTTTCACATCTGGTGATCTTTGTGTCTTATCCTTGTCCTTTGCTTTGCAGTGTTGGTTGTCTGTCTAGGAAAAGTTAGGATTCATTCCCATCCCATCATTAGCAGGCTAAAACAGTTCTACACACGATGTTGGAGTTACAGCAGGCTGAGGAGTAAAATTGTGTTAACACTGTGAGTCCAGCGGAAAAAGAGTGTTTAACCTCTTACTTTTTTCTGCTGATCCTGGATACGGTGAAGATAATTGTCATGCTCAGCATCTGTTTAGAAACTCTCCTACCTGCAGTTTGGATTTTTAAATACGTCTTTATTATGTTTCTATTGTATTTCTTGAAGACAGGTCAGTAACTGTAGGAAGAAAGTGCTCAACTTGTCTTTGCTGACACTGGAACCAACTTGTCCCTGCAGTCCTTTCTCTCAGTGTCCTTGGCACCCACGTTCAGGGTGGCTGAGCAGAAAGGCATCCATCCCTGATGGCACCTCATCGGTCAGGTCCGAAAGCTGTAATGTTTCCGTGCTTTCCCCAGAGTGCATCTTTTGTGCCTAATAAACAAACACTGGAAAGGCTCTTAGAGAAAATACAGCGTTCAGGCTGCCTTTGTAAACTGACACTGCCGTACAGCTCCTGGAGGCAAGAGCTGGTGTTTCTTTGATGCCTGGAGATGATCGGGGGGAGGTTACAGGCCGGTTGAGATAAATTGCTGAGTCAATTGGAAATTGCCAGCAGTATTTTTCTCCCCTTCTGTCTCCATCTAGAATTTACACTAGAAGGTCATGTTACTGTTGTTTCCTCTTCTACATTCCCTGTCAGACAAGGTCATTTTTGAAGCCAATGACCAGTTAAGCTTTAATTCTGCAACCATGGAAAATTATTATCAACGGGAACAAGCTTCAAAGTAGATGATTAACTAGCACATCTGATGACAGGTTACATTTTAACAGGCTCCTTTTGCACAACTCACTGCAGCTGTAGTGAACTTGACCTCATATGAAAATGAGTTCCCCGTGAGATGTTCTGGGGTGACTCTCCCTTACAACGTGGCTAAAGCCTGGATGAATAAACAGACGGTAAGAGAAAGGACACAGTCCCCTCGTAACAAAATCCTAGGGTTTTTCCCTGGAAGCACAGATATTGTCCCTGCTCCCAGTCCCTTGTTACTGCTGGTAGAATTTGCTTTATTTTCTGGTGCCAGGATTATGAGAAGCATAGTCTAAGTTGCCCTGAGATAGGTACAGCCTCTCATAGTCCTTAACTACTGAAGAAATCAAGGTGGATTAAAGCCGATGCCAACCCTGTGTTGGCTCAGGTTTTGGAGCAGTTAAGAGCCAGGCCAGGTTTCTGTGAGATGTAATTCATCAAGGAGGAAAACACAGAGAAGTACCATGGTGCCAGGAGGAGCAAAATAAGGGCTGGGTTGCAGCAGTGTGGCCTGAATTGATCCTTCTACTACTGGATTTTGGAGATGTTGTTTTCCTAAAAAAAAAAAAATCTTAGGAGGCTGTACGGTGTTTTGGTGCAGAGCACATATGCAATATTTATAGTCGTCTCATCTGAATTAGCTGCAGGGTTTGAATGTTTTATTTTTAACAAAGGAAAAAGGTGGCTGACAAACCAAAGGGGAGTACAGCTATGCAACAAAACCTCATGGAGAGAAAGACACTGTCACAAGGGGAGCTTTTTTAGTAAATTCATTAGTTGCTTCATGTATATATTGTATCAGTCTTTCCCTTATGGCTTCCCCTCACGGTGGTTTGAAAGATGCATTGAGGAACCTCCAACCTAAAATGTAGCAGATGCTGATGTGGTTAAAGCCATTTGGAGCCAAACCATCAGGTGCTAGCCACCGGCAGATACACCGATATCTGTGGCGCTCTGCCTACCTATGTCAGCAGAGCATCTGTCACAGAACTTTACCCCCTTATTGAAAAAACTTCACCCGAGACAACTTCTTCCACACTGATCCTTTGCCACCGCAGCCAGCCTGCTTACGGATATCTAGTCTAGCTCCAGTACCACTGGCACGGGAGTGTCTAGACTGGCTGCAACTGTCCCTGTTTGACTGCAGTCTAGTCCAGAGTCCGTCTGGTTACATAAGAAATAAGCAGAATTTGCCTTGCTGGTGGTGCTGGGGGAGTGCGAGGGGCAGAGACTGGAATGCAGCCCCATCCTTGGCATCCTTCCCCAGACTCAATTATCTTGTCTTCCTCAGATGACCTCTTCCAGCTCGCGTACAGCTGAGGGCAGAAATTGGCCTTTACTTTGGTTTGTTTACGGCAGCTTCATTTTTGTTCTGTTTCCCCTACTAGCAATAAGGAATGAATTCTCTGCTTGGCTTAATCAGGGTAACTGTGAGCAGGCTCATGCCTGTGCGCTTGGAGGCTGTTTTTAAAAGCTGTCTGGTATCAGTGTTACCATGTAAAGCTGATAAATCTTTAAAGAGAAGGTCACAAGGCTGCCTGCAGAGGCCTGACGTTAGCTCCTACTGACAGCGATAGAAACTGCTGGTATATGTCTCTGTGGTACCAAAGAAGGATCACTAAAATTCACCTCTGCCTAAAGGGCTTTTCTCCTAGCATCCTTCTGAGTGCCTTCTGAGGCAGGCTGGAGCAGGGCAGGCATTCACGTCTGTCCCACAGGCTGTCTGGCATCCCCTTCCCCACAAATAGCTTTGATTCAAAGTTTTGACAGCTCCTTCAGAAAGCAGAGCAAACCGGTTTCTCTCTGTTAATTGAGACCTGCAGCGCTGAAAGCATCTGGCAGTCAAAAATTTGGTTATAAGGGGTTTTTCCTTTCTTCTTTCTAACCATATGAATGGAAACCGGGGTTCTCACTTAGTGACATGATCCACGTTCTCAGGTGTTATAACGTTCAGATGCAGGACCAGGGGAGGAGCCCACAGTGGTAAACACCTTTTTCCTGCTGGAGGTGATGTCCTTGTCCTGGTGGAGACAGGCTCAGGTGTGGGACCTGTGCGGTTACACTCCAGCTGAAAGTTTATCACTCTTGTTGGCTGCTGTTCCAGCTGTGTAACTGTGAGAAGTTGTCCAGAATGATAAACTGGGTTTTGTGCCTGGTGAAACTTGGCCATGAAATGCAAGGTGTTGGAAATAGTGAAACAGATGCCTGTCTGTAATAGCGCCAGCAAGACAAGGTTTCTTGGAAGAATATCTCAGAATAACTAGCTGCTACAGCTGGGAGTAAAGCTGACAAAAGTGGCCCTGGAGATCTTTTTCGGGTCTGAAATAGAAGCTGCTAAAGTTTAGGAAGATGTTAATTGATTAACCATCCTTACACCCCTGTGGCTACAGCACCACTGCTGTAACAGCAGCAGCACAGGCATTTGCTGAATTAGTCCTTTGGTTCCCCGCTCTCATCAGCCTTCTGCCTTTTGAAATGTAGAATGTTCATATAAAGACATCTTAAAATGATTTTACATGACAGACGTTACGTTACTGTCAAATTTAGGAAGGTGGCCAAAAGGCTAACAGAGCTGAAGGACAGTTGAATGCAAGCGTTTTTCACTGCCAAAGTGATCTGCTGTGACTTGGAGTGTTATTTTTGCAGCAGCCTTTTCTCTGAACAAGAAAGAGGATTCATCAAGGTACACAGGGGAATGCCAGTGGGAGCAGTGGTGGTCAAGCCCCGGCGGTCAGGAACTTTGGGAGTTTTGAACTATGCTTTTCCACAGTGATTATCTAGGTCCCCTCTGTTGTTCTTGCTTGGATGAAGGATTGCACTGTAACTGCTCCATGCTGGGAGCAAGGACCTATTTGCATTACTGCAAATGATTCCTTAACAGAGGACTAGATTTTGTGTATTCATGTGATATGCAATGCCTTTGAAACTTCTCCATCCAGCTTAGTTTTTACACCACCTGACAGTGCCCAAGACTGTGTAGAAAGCTGGCAGCCAGCAGTCCCAACTGGGAAGCTGTTTCCCAGAGAGTTAGACAGGACCAAAATTTGCTGAGCCTCAGAGACTGGAGCATCGCTTCTCTTTTCCACAAAGCTCAGGCTGATTTGATGCACACTGAGGAGTTGGGTCAGAGCTGGACTTTGTGAACAGGAGTGAAGCCACTGCCTGAATAACTTTGCACCTGATTACACCAGGAGGGGCTTGGCCCACTCTCCTCCTATTTCCTCCTAGTTTGACTGCAGAGTTAGAAGCAGTGTTTGCTTTTGTAATACTAGCCCAATTTCAGTGGTTTATGCTGCAGCCTATTGGTGCAAGTACCTAGGCACTGAAATTTTAACAATAGATATTTCAATTAACATGTTTGCATGTTTTATTGTGTTGTTTTGTTACGCTTGTACAGTTTATAAAGGGCAAGGGCATCCTATAAGAAGAAGCATAGTGTAAATCTGTATTATTACATACCTTCTAGTGTCAGCCTCAAGGAAATCCCAATTGTACATCTGTTCTTTAAGGACAATAGCAAAGAATCAGCCCTCTAGGAAGACTCAGGGAAGGAAGTACTGAATAAGCTTTTTCCAGTTTAGATAATGAAACTGCAAGGAGATAATTCATAAGCATGATGAACATGCCCTGTAGCCTAGGCCAGCAGTCCCCAGATACCAGCAGTGCTGAGGGGACCAGGCCGGTACCTACTGGGCTTGGGTGTTTGTGGTCTGTGCTGGATGTCTGTCCTTACCATGAGGAGGCAGTGGGGATGGAGAGGGCTAAGGAGGCTGAGATGCTGGAGGCTGCGGGGTGGGGGCAAGAGGGATACAAGCAAGCTGGTAAGATTTGGAGGAGGAAAGCCACTCCCAAGCAGTAGGGACTAGGAAGTGAAGGCAAGAGCAGCGAGACCCACCTAAGAAGCCTCATGGAGGTGTTTTTGGCAGTGTTTCTAGGAAGGCAGCAATTCCAACTTTAACAAAGCTCTGATCACAACCTTTTTCCAAGGCTTTTACAGGACAATGCAGCTTAGTGTTGCAACAACAGAATGGGGCTTTGAAACTCTCTATGTAGCCTCTCTGTTGGCAGCCACATCATCTCAATCAATAACATCAATCCACCAGCCTTCTAGAAGCACTTAGAAGTTTGGGTACGATCCGCCTGGTTCAAACGCAGACCCAGAGTGTTGCAAGTCCTGTCCTGTCCCCAACTGGTATGAACTGAACCTCTGCTGGTGTCAATGGGCTGTGCTGATTTGAATGAATTCAAGACCTGATAGTAAAGTTTTTCTTGAAAACCCATTTTGGGAGGTGCTGCTGCTGTTAACATGGGACTGTATCTCTGCCTTGAATATAAATGCAGAGTTGACTGCTATGAAATACACTTGACTAAATCATATAGTCATAGCAGCATGCAATTATCGGCTCCTCTGTGATCACTGTGCACCTCAGACTGATGGCTCTGGGGCTCATAGCTTAGCAGGGGCTACGCCTGGAGGAGGAAAAGCCCATGCTTTGCAAGAAAGCGGTGTTTGGGAAACAGCAACACTTTTCTCACAGCCGAAATGGGCTGCAGCCAGGTGTTTGGGATGTCAGTTCATCTTATGCAGCCTCTGCTGAAAATGTACAGCAGAGCCCTGGCTATTCAGTTATTAATGACCCCAGATGTGTTTTCTTTGTGGAGTGAATGAGTCCCAGGTCTCAGGATCAAGCTCTAAGGGTAATTACAGCATCACTGTCCTCACTGACCTCACAACCTGTGCTCATGCGCTGTCTCAGGACAAGGGGAGAAGAGGCACTGGAATTCTCAGCTTTCTTTAGGGAGCCTAACCCAGCTTGGATCAGAGAGCTCCATGGTTCCAGGGCATTGCTCTTGCTCCGTGAGCAGATGTCTTATAGCACCAGGCTTTGTTATGATCCAGAGTCAAGCAGTCTTTGCTGCTTGAATCCTGTTTAGAAAATTCAAAGTGCCTCCCACCCCTTGAAGGTGTTTTTTATATATGAGGATTGACTAACCTGGACCTAAAGGCAGTGGAGTGAAACCTGAGAATTTGTCTAGAAAAACAAAAACAATGGTGATGGTTTAAAGAGGTAGCTTTGAAGATACAAGTTTATCTTTAAAAAGGGTGTGTGGGGAGGAGGAAGCAAATGACTATGAAGGGCAGATGTAAGGAGAAGGCTGCAGCATTTGTATTTGCAGTCCTTCCATTTTTTTTCTTCATTATCTGTCTGGAAGGTAGTGGAGAAATACAGAAACCAAATAGTTGTTTGCTTTTAAAGTATTTTAATCTTTAGCTTGAAGGTTGGGAGAGCCCTGTATTGGCCTTAAGCCACGTGTTTTGGTTTGGTTTTCCTTGGGGGGTGGCAGGGAATGAGAATTGTCTCTTTTTTTTTCCTCAGTGGGGTGAGACTTCTTGGAAAAATTCCTCCAAGATTAAATTCCCTTGGGCTTGGCAAAGTTACACTGGGAAAAATTGCTGTTTGTGGTGTAGAGGGCATCAGGCAAAATATATAGCAGGCCCTTTGCAGTGATCTCTCTGTTATGTCTAGCCTACCACGCAGGGATTTCACAATTATTGCAGAACATAACTCAGTGTTGAAGTGATCCAACAAAATTTATTATATAAATCTTTACAAAGACAAGGGACAAAAAGAAAGGCAATGCACTTAGGAGTTTGAATGCCGGGTGTAGAGAGCACATGGTTTATCTCCACTGAACAAAGTTCTGCAGCAAAACTTACATGCATCAGCACAGCTGCCAGCAGAGGTACAGGAGCCCTCTGTGTCTTGGCCAGCAATCTCCGTAGTCCAGGCAGCGTTTTCTTTTAACCTTCTCATGACAAGAGTATCTTGGCTTGCTGTTAGTGCTGTAGGAACTGTTGGTTTTAAAACTCTCATTTGCTAATGAACACTGACGTTGTTTTGGGTCAGATTGAGCATTAACTCTCCAGATCTGCTCTGTGAAAAGAACAAAACAAAAACATTAATTTGGAGTTGAACAAAATAGTTTTGCTCTTTCAAATGGCTGTTATTGGGAGAGCAGCTCTTTGCCCCATTCTCCTCTGGAAGTCAAACTTGGTGTCACCGTGGCCTCCAAGGCAGGACTTAGGTTGTTCTGCTGGAGGCCAGGCTTGGTGCATGGTGAAGAGAAGCCCCCTTTTCCATTTGGAAGAAGGGTGATATATCGGTAATGGATTTGAGGCCATCTCTCCTCTATCATTCTATTGCTTTGTTGGGCAACAGTAAACTAGAAATAGAATAGAAAGTACTGGAAAGGTCATTTACTTTGTCTTCTGAGAGATGTGTTCTGCCTTGGTTTCATTTCCATGATGCCAGACAAATTCTTCTTGCAGATCATGCCAAGCTGAAATTCACTGGGTATCTAAACTCCTGTTAATATAGAGAGACCACCCTTATACCTTTGAAAATCAGCTTATCACCTAGTTAGAGATAAGACACAAAAGAGCAACTCTGCCAAGAGAAATGAGATTCCCATGCCAATGAATGAAATATTATCTTGTGTAAACCAGACAAACTGTGAGTCCTGATCCTCTATGTTCAACCAAACTATAGCTGTTTCAAAGCAGATGCAACAGCACTACAAAGTGCCTTTTCTTTTTTTCATTTCCCGCAGACAAAGCACTTATCGTGGAAGTGAAGATGAGAACAAACAGGCCACTCTGTCAGTCTGCTGCTAGATCAAACCTGGTAGGAAGCCCGACTTACAACTGGCTTGTTACAATGGCCAAAGGAGGTGAGACCAAAGCCCATCTCCCAAATCCCAGCTGTGCAACCAGATCCAGGAGAAGGCTGGTTCAGAGCAATTCCTCCCTGAACACACTTCTCTTTGCCATCAGACATTCATTTAATGGTTTCCAGAATCAGAGGCTATATCTGATGGAATTTTTCTCTGTTAATTTGTCTAAGTTGGTGCAAAACCCAGTTCTGGCCTCTACAACAGCTAGTGGCATGTGGTTGCACAATCCCCCCGTATGTGAAAACATACACTGTTAGTTAAGCTGGAGATACTGCTCCTTGTTAAGCAAACCGCACCCCAAGACCTTGTTTATAGCAAGATGGGAGGAACCACATTTGGAGAGTGTTTCATGGCAACTGAAATCATAATTAGCACAGCTATCTTCATACGTTGCAAGATAATTTACCTTCCGGAGGGGGTGGATGTTAAAGTATATGTAAATAATCAATTAAAAAGAAGGGCTCGTTACTGGCTTGCTCTCTAGCTGTGATTTGGTAGGCAAACTTGGATAATGTATATTCTTGAGCCGTCACTGCAAATTAAAATATAAAAGGGCAAAAGCGTTTTGGAAAAGGATCTTCTGCTGCTTTCTGGTTCATACATCAATGTTTTCAAAGGGAAAAGAGTCACAACTCAGTGACTTCTTGAGCTGGGTGTGAAAGAAGCAACTAGTTCAGTGCAGTGAAGGCAATTGTATGGTCCTTCAGTTCTCAAGCATAGCTGAGAGCAAAAGTGAGTGACAGCACGGTAACCTTTACAGTATTAGCTACAATTACAGGCTGCTGTTCTTTGTCAGGATATTTACTACTGTGGATAAATGGAGAAGCAAGAGCTTTTTTTGAGTGTGTGTGTGCAGAGGGTGTGCCCGGTCCTGCACTCTTAAACAGGCTGATCTGAAAGGTGTCAGCATCTGCTCCTGCTCTTTGTCAGTAGGTGCAAGAGACACAGCAATCACGCAGAAAGGTCCAGAGCTGACAGTGCGCCATGGCTGACTTCAGAGCTTTTTGTAATTTTAGCATTGCTGGTGGCAAAAATACCAACAGCAGAATGATCCCAGCTCCCTTCGAGTGAGAAATGATTCACGCTCTGTAAAAATAAAGCTTGATACAAGCAGCCCTGTATCCTCTGAAATGAGGACTGCAGCTCCTGAACTTTTAAAAGCACCTCTTTTTTCCAGTTATTTAGAGAAGACTTGCAGAGTTTTACTCTGGTTAGCTCTCCTGAACAGCATTTTCTGGGAGTACTCTCTTTTGCCTGGCACTGAAGCTGAGCGTTAGATTTTGAACTCGGATCCACTTTGGCATCCACAATGCTGATGGGAATTGTTCTCTTCTCACTTCAGCCAGATGTTGGTGCCTTCTATTAAGAAGCCTGTAATAGTTAATGTTTCCCTCCAACTGTTCCTCTGATGTGTAATCAGAGAGACAGCATGTGCTTGTGATACCAGAGCATCTTGTCCCTGCCCATCTGCTCTGGGTGCTTTTTGAGGCAGTGGGAAGATCTATTTCCAGACAAGTGGCACTTGGTTTCAGTGGGAGAATCTGAATCTTTAGAAAAAGTTTTTACATAGACTGAAATAAAGGGGAGGGACTGTGAGTGGGGAAAAATATTTTAGTAATGCTTGTGGTTTACAAGGTCTTATGATATTTCAACAAATGGCATGTGCATACCGTACAAAGGCAGCTGTAGAAACAACCTTCAGAGAGTTGATGCCTCTTTTAATTAATTAATTGCTTGAGCAGTATGAAAGTACATTCACAGACACACCAGGAGCAAATCATTTTAGCACAAAATACCGGTACTGACTCTCCACTCTTTTGAAAGTTGTTAGTCCCATCTAAACCCTTCTCCTTGCAGCAACGTATCTGATGTAAGGTCGCTCCTCTGAGGCTCCGGCTGTGCAGTGGGACTGGGGTCAAGGCTGGGGTTTTGCCCTGGGATCTGCTGGGATGAGGTTTGATGAGGAGTGCAATTCTGTCACCCGGAGTTGTGCATCCTCACATGAACACCTTGACATGAGTGGAGCTGCTCATTGCATTTTCACGTGCAGGGAGATACACGCGCTTGTAAGATCAGGGTTGCTTGCTTGTTCTGTGCCTGCGCCATAGCACAGAGCTGCTGCGCGTGTTTGTGTGCAAGGCAGATGAAATGACTCAGCTCCAGGAACTGAAATAATGATTCAACTAAAAGTTTAAACAAAAGTTGTAGGATGGCAAAAAAAGCCTTGTGTGGACTTTCCACTGTTCCAGCCACTACTCATGACCTTTCATACAGTCAGATAAGTGGCTTTATCAGACAAGAACCTGAAGCAGGAACCCAACTTGTTAACAGAATCACTTGGGTTGCAAGTGACATTTCTTTCCTTCCCCCTTTACAAGCTTGATTGCCACATTTTAAATGCCAACATTTATTCTGAGAAGAGTTGACTGAGACTTTAGCCACATCATTGATTTATGCACCAGATACCGTCAAACTGTATTTGTGTTAAGAAATGAGCCATAAGCAGGGAACTGGAAACTGTGGCTGAAAAGGTGAATATCTGGATATCTAGGTTCAGATCTTAGGTCACAGCTTAAAATGAGTGTTAACAACTCCTAGAATCTACGGGGGTGGTATATTTCTTTTCCTCCTTTTAAAAAAAACCCCAAAAACAACAAAAAAAAAAAAACTTGGGTAAACCAATGCATGGTTGGTACTGCTAAGAACAGGATGGAGACTGGCTAATAGCTCAGATTTGAAGTGCATCTGCAGAGCAGCATACAACCCCTATAGAAGAGGTTCAGTTTATCCATTGCTTTATTAGATTTATTTGTTCATCTGGGACTTTAAGCAACCTGACCTAGTGAAAGATAACCGTGTCCATGGCAGGAGGGTTGGACTAAATGATCTTTAAGGTCCCTTCCAACCCAAATAATTCCATGATTCCTCTCTATTACAGGTGCAGCTTCACGAGGAGGAGGATGATCCCAATGTATGGAGTGTTTTTAGGTTCTTCAGAACTCACTTGGTCCTTTACAAAAATCCCAAACTTCGTCAGCTGATTGTTGGAATGGATTGTATTTCCTCTCTTCTGTCTCTTTGAGAGAAGGAAAAGTTTAAGATATGCAACAAGAGGAATAAGGAAAGCAGGAAAAATGGCAACCTGTTACAGCTGTGGTCCCAGATCACCAATCTTGTTCCAAATCATACGGATGTGAGCATTTCTCAGTGTAACGGTTGTCTAGCTTGGGTGCCATGGGAGGGGGTTAGGCTGTTAAAAAAAAAAAAAAAAATCTGTTTTCTTAGATATAATCTTAGAAATAGGTTAAAAATCCAGCTTGAGGCAGTTGTCTGTTTTGGAAAATTGCAACGCAAGGAGCTAAAATTTAGCCAAGTTGTGTGCAATAGAGAGCAGACCTGGATTCTGAGAAGTCCTGGGCAGGCTGTACCAGGAGTACAGTAACATGATCCATAACATAAAGTATCAATTATGTAAACATAACATTTACTGTAATGTAAAATATATCTGAGTGTGTGTGATAGGTAGAGAGAAAACATTAAGCAGCTTCTGGTGTGTTTGCTCTGGAGAAACGGCAAATGGATGTTAGAGAACCTTCTTCATGACTGCCATTTAGATTAGGAAACCAGGCAGATAAATATTGCTGTAGAAAATGCTGAAACACCAAGACCCTTGGACATTTAGGCAATGTTCTTCTGGGAACCTACAGGACAAAGAAAACTATGTAGATACCCAGACACCTTCTTTACCTAAGAACATAACTCATCAGGGTCCTAGGAAAATCAAATCAGGCTGAGTATGTTGTTATCTGGGCTGTCAGTTGTCGTAGTAAAGTATGAGCATTGCTTTGGGTAGAGCCCTGTGATCAGCTTGGAGGAAAGAATTAATAAAACATATTTAATATGTTCTAAGAATAATGTAGTTCTTAAACCTCCCAGTAAATGTAAAACCACTGAAGGGGATCTCTTCTTAAAAAGCCCTATATTCTAATATTGCGTTCAATAATTGTATAAATTGCAGAGTAGACACCAGGCAAAATATTGGCATAACTTAGCAGTGTCTTAGCTTCCAACCAGCCCTAGAAATGCCTGTCTTCTCCTTCTGTTGTCCTGAAGCAGTTGCATGTTAGGGAAGACAGTCCAGGCCCTGTGGCATCCTCCTTGGTGATGAGCTGATGTTCTTGAGTCCTAAATATCCCAAGATCTGGAATAAAATCTGAGACGTTAAATTGGAGGTCATTGCACACTTGGTATCAAAGGCACTGCCCAGCTTAGGGAGCCTGCTGCGTGGGTCCTCCCTGTCTCCAGCTGGGAAGAGCAGTGGCTACATCCAGCACTTTTTGCAGGATGCTGGTACCAGCATGGCTCAGTGCTCTGGGGTTGTGCAGAGGGTAATCTAGATGCAGGAGGCTGAAATCAAAGAACCATCCACACTTGAACAGTGCTGCTTCCTTGATGCTGATCAGGTGGCTAGCGTGAAAGATAGCTATCTGATGGGATGGCAGTTAAAGTCACATCTATGTGGTGCTCACATAACTGGCCAAAATAATTAGCACCGTGACTTCACAACTCTGAGAGTAACTACATAAGCTGCTTTTGATCATGTGCTGATGTGATGACACAAATCATTGATGTATTTTGTGGGAAGTCTCAGGCTGGCTGCTACTCAACTTGGGCTTTTCTTTGTGATTGCCCTTGTTGGGCTTGAGCTCTTGCTTTTCATTTTTTTGTGACTGTGTTGCTGGTATTGAGAAGACACTGATATTTCAGATCCTTTCTTCATTTGGACTTCTTCATTTTGCTTTTCATCATCTATGGAAACTGGTCTATTCTAGCACTGTCCTGGCTAGATCTCATTTCAAGCTGATATTCAAACACACTCTGCTGCCATATGAGGCCAGCTAGTGAGTATTTGCCAAACAGAAGCTGGGCAAGCCACAACGGGCTGGATTTGAATGAGCGAAGTAAAAATGGAAATTACAGGAATGTAATTTTGAATACCTCAGTGAGTCACAGTCTGTTTGTTAGCAACAGAATGCCTTTTGGAGATTATCTGAAAACTTAGGAAGAAGAGTACAGGACATATCACGTCACCTTTGCTCACACTGAATAAACAGGTGTCCTGCTGCGAGACTCCAGAAGATGTGTTGCCCAACAAGAGTTGTGCTGGCAGAGTTGGGTTCAGAAGTAGGGAATGAATTGAGTATGTAGCCTTGGACTTGAAACAGGAAAATCAGAGTACAGTTGTGCTCCATTCTCTTTTCAAACGGACCAGTGGTATTTAAAGAGAAAGAAAGGTATAGTGCTCTCTGATCTGGAGAAAGTTGTGCTGTGCTTCAATATTAAACTAAAAGTAGATGGGAAGAAGAGCCCTGTCCACATGAAGGTAGCTTTGTGGTTTATCCTTTATTAATCATCTTATCTTAACAGAGAGGCATAGCATCTTTGTGATGATTAATCTCGGACTCTAGTTACCGAATGTTATTCATTGAAAAAACGGCTTAAAGTAAACATATTGTACTGCCTTGGACAGACTCTGTTTGGGAACGGTTTCATTTGAAGATCCCATTTCCCTGGGACTTTTCATTGATGACTAAGCGGAAAATACCATTTTTAAAGTATTGTCTGGCAGATGTGATTTGTTATCTCTGTCTCCATATTGGCCTTCTGTGCAGACACTCTGAGGAAATTCAGTCAGGGGACAGCCTGTCTCTGTGCCACTCATTGCCCTGCTTGCTCAGAGCGTGGTCTTCAGAGGAGCTTCTCCATAGCCACGCTGGACCATGGTTGTTTAACATGTGCATGGTGCTCCCGCCCATCCAGAGCATTTGCTTGGAGCAATTTTGTAAATAGCAAGACATCTGGGAACGCAGAAAGTTTTCAATAACCTAATGAGGGAGGAAGACACTAATGCCCTAGGTCTGATCCTGTAATTTTTGCTCATGCTCAAAAGAGTTCTGTTGACTTTGAGAAACCAGGAGCGCTGACATGACCAGGCCATGCTGCTAATGATACTCTTCTTGGATGTCACATTCCTTTTTGCAATGCAAGACCGAGACTTTTTGTGAATTCTTTACAAGCTGGTTCATAGTCTCAGTTAAGCAACACATCCATTATTCATTGAGTTTATTATGACAGTTCCTAGGGACCAAATAAGCATAGGGGTGAATTATGGTGGGCATCAGAGCCTCTGCCCCCCAATCAAGTTGCATAGAGGAGGGATGCAGGCAAGATGGGGACAGGACTAGCTGCAGGGCAGCTGGTTACAGGCTTAGCCCTGTTCTTGTTCAGCAATGCGTGTGCTCGAGTGCTATGCAAAACGGCAGCCTGATTTCTGTGATTTCTGTGCTCTGCCTGCCTTGATGCGGGGGCTGTGGAGAGGAATGGTATGAAGTGTGTGAGAACATGACACGAATGGAGAGCAGAAGATTGCTCTGTTCCATTTTTCCCGTTCTTCTCTCTTTTTTTTTTTTTTTTTTTTCCTTTTTTCCCCCCTCTCTTTTAATAGCTGCCACCTTTTGCTGATGTGTCTTCTTTGGAAATCAGCTGGGCTACCTTGGTGGAAAGGTTACTTTCAAGGTCTGATGACTTAGAAGCCAAGTCTGATGCTGGTGAGCAGAGAGGCCAGATGTGGTGAGACAAGCTGGTGGCTCCTGGGCTCACAGCCTTCCTGAGAGCTGTGGGAACTGGGAGGCCTGAGGCTCTCATGGGTCTTGTAGTACTGTTCATTGCTGTATTGATTTAATTTCTATAAAGTGAACGCTAAGGTGTGCCAGCAGTGCGTGTGGGCTGTGGGTAGGGTAGGTGGTTTTGGGAAAGCCAAACTACTGGACCCACGTGCAGATTTTTCACATGCATGCAGAAATCCCCAGCTGGTGTGAGTCTGGATGAGCAGTAAGGAGGAAACGTCCACCAGTCTTATGGGGTCTTTCTTGCTCTGCTTAGTCCTGTTTGAACAGCGCTTGGTGGGGCACACCACGGTGTCACGCTGCGACACACTGCTTGGCATTGCACAAGCACCTGCAGGGTTGTAACAGTTTCCAGGGGAGTTCATGTTCCTTTCGCGGGATGCGGTGACTGGCATGACTTGGGACATCATGCCATGGGCACTTTGGAGATTCCTCTTTTGGTACCTCAAGGTGATCCTAACAGCATCTGCAGGGTCACAGTAAAAGGCTCGTTTTGTAGAGTATCTGCTTGCTGCTGCTCTTGCCGTCCCTTGCCCAGGGCTTAGGTCAATGTGGTATCCACCCAGCCAAGCCTTCTTTGTAGTTCTACTTTAGAGGCATCCAAGTTCAGCGCCCCAGGGCAGAACCCATGGCCTCAGAGGTGCAATGGTTCAGCTGCTGTGAACTCTGTCCTGATTTGGGCACTCCTCCTTAAGTGTGTAAGGGCTTTTGATGTATAACCTAGGTATGTGCTAGCTAGTGTTACTTGTAGCCAGACCTGCACTTTACAACTCCTCAGGGATCTGTCTTCTACCTTTCGTGTTTTACAGACCCCTCCAGGCTTCACACCTTTCTCACCCCTTTAGCTGTGATTTACTGTTTCTGCCTTAAAACAGCCTTCGAGACCATGGATGCACTGTGTGCTACAGTACGTGCCTCTGGAGGTGCCGCCGGGGGTTTTATTGTCTGCTTCCCTGTTCCTGCCCCAGGAACACAAAAAGGACCTCCCTCGGGTACTCTGACCACTGACGAGTGCACACAGATGCTGAGATATGGCTGTTGGGATCCCTCAGGCAGCACAGGTTGTGTCAAAGTTGTACAGAGCACCCTGTGCTCTTGTGCAGATGTTGGAGTCAGGATTTGGGCAGGAAGCATCTTAACTGCAGATTTGCTGTCCTATGAACATTACTGGTGTGGATGGATGAAGCTCAGACTACAGGAAGTTTGGCATCTCAGTATCCAGAAAGGGCTCAGCCCATTTTTTTTAACGAAGTAATGGCCTTTTCTTCTTTCAGGCTACTGCTAATAAACTTGTAAACTAAAAGAGAAAAGAATAAATTGGGAATGGCTCCAGTGGAGCTGATGGAAATGGGCAGATGGAGAGCTGGAGTCAACAAAGTTGACTTTTGAGTCCAATATTGGACTTTGAGACTCCTCTTCTTCCGGGAGGTTGGGAGGAGTGGGTTTTCCTCCATTCCTCCTGAACTCCTATGGAAAAGTTACCAATTTTCTTCCATTTCTGTGGCATCACAGTCCTGATCTAAATTGGAGCAGCACGTGCCAAGAAGTTATCTTTCTATGGAGAACTTGTTAAAATGCTTTTTATGGAAGTTTTCCCTATGGTTAGAGATCCTTTCAGGATTTTTCTTTTTAAGGAGCACAGTAAGTTACTGTGTGAGCCCCCCTGCCACCTGTGCCAATGCCAGCCTGCCTGTCTGAAGGTGGAAAGCAGAGGGACCAGCCAGCAGGTCCCGTGAAGCACAGTGCTGTGGAAGGTGCCAGGCTGACACAACGGTGTGACTCATTTTCTAAGCCGCTCCCTTTACATTATGCAAACTGTTGGCAAAGACTGAAAATTAGGTCCATAACAAAATAAATGGGTAACTCTGGCTGGGCAGTGGAGGTGAGCATGTGTACATCAGTTAGCATGTCTTTTTAATTTATTTTTTTCTTCTATCGATGTTTTAGATCTCTCATCTTGTGAACCTTTGGGAGAGAACAAGTGCTTTAGGATCTGAAAGACACCTAATTCAATGCCACCCAAAATTTGGTAGCTGCCTGTTGTTGATGCAGATCTGAAGACGCAGCGCGTGGGCTTGCATGTGTACATCAGCTGTCCAGGTAAGCAGCTCCCTCCAATCCACTGCACCAGCCCTTCACTTCAGGGTAATAAAACCAGCTGTCCCCATAAGTGGTGGTGCTTTGTCAAGACATTCTCATCAAGAGCTGTGGGCACAGAAAATATTTGAGGGACTTGCAATTAAAATAAAAAGGATACAGAGCCCGATTAGGAAGGCCAGTGTGAAGGTGGGGAGCAGAGGTCGGGCACATGGAAAGATTTGCGTTCTCCTGCCTTGGAGAACAGGAAACATCACGTCAGGCTGTGACAGCAGAGCAGCCTTGCTCTTGAAGGTCAGGCTGTCAAGAACTTACTTTCTCAAACAGACCAAGATCTTTTTAATTAAGTAAGCCAAACTCCTGCACTCCTGGTTTATTTTAGTTTCAGGGAAATACACTATTTTGAAATGCTGTTTTTATTGGGTCTGTGTAATACAGCATCCTGCCTTACCCAGCATTTGGTGTGCTCAAGAATTAGGGCCAGAAGGCCCTCTGTCCCACTGTGCCCACTGCTTCTGTAAGCGCGAGGAGTTATACTAGTTCCGTGTATTATACAAAAAGAAAACTCCGTAAATCTGTTTCCTTTATGTGTTAGGACTATCCCTGGCTGAATGTTTGTGTGTGGGATAATTCTGGTTACAAAATATTTCCTTGCTTACAACTTCCGTATCAAAACTAGAGGGAGTCAGAACTATCTCATGTGCATTGTATGGGACCAGGTCAACACTGCTTTCTTGCCAAGAATTTTTCCTGAGCAAATAAGAGATCTAGCTGGCATTTATGTAGATTTTTTTTTTTTTTGGCAATGCATTTATATTATTTCATATGTGTATCCTGCTTAACATTGTCAGAAGGGTTGTTTGGAAATCGTAGCTGAACATTGTCTCAGGTAGATGGCTCACAAGCCAGATGTCCCTGCAGTTAAACTTTTTTTATTCCTGGTTTGGCTGCTGGAGTAGTTGAATACTGGTCATATATATGGTGGTTTTGTATCTTCATTCCTCTGTCAGTGGATATGAGACCAGCATATTGGTGTCTCCAGTATAAAGTCTTCTAAGGGTCTTAGAGTGGAAAACGCTGGCATTACTTCAGTGGTGATGCCACCAAGTTCTGGACTGTTTTAGAGATGCCAGGGTTATGCACTGGGATGGTACTGATGTGCACCATTCGTTCCTTTGCCATCTGCTACACAGCTGGAGCAGCAGGACATTTCTACAAAAAAGAAAGTTCCCCTTTCAGGTCTCTGTGTTGTTGTAGAAAATACAGAACATCCTCTTTCACTTTTAGAAGGAAGTAAACCTACAGAGCACCAACTATGCCGTGGCCTCTAGGCTGGTGGCTAGTGTCATTCTCCTTCAAGGGCATGTTAATGGCAACCTTCAGTTCAGAGGTGTTGATTTGTATCTCTCCTATGTGTTACCAGAATGGGGACAAGGTATAGATCCTTGTTGAATTGCTCAGTGCTGCTGGACCAGTCAGTGTCAAGGGGAAAAATGTTTGTTCTGGTATTGGCTTGTCTTCTGGACAGGAATTTGCAGAGGACACAGTAAAGGTGATATTGCAGGTAAATGCAAGCTACCAGACAGAAACAACTCTGCAATTGTAGGCTTTCCTGCAGCCAGATGATGTTAATAGATGCCACCCTCCAGTGCATGCTTTAGATGAAGGCACAGTCTTCATAATAGGCCAAATTCATGGACTTCTATTTGCACTATAATAGTCTCTGGGAAGAAATTTCTCACTGATTAACATATGCCCAGAAGCGTTTGCAATGAATAGGCCTTATAGTTTTGTCTTCAGTGTACCGCAGACATTTGGTCGTATCTTCAGCTGGTGAAAACTGGCATTGCTTTGTTGCCTTTCCAAGTCAATTTACAATGAGTGAAAATTGGTCCTTCTGTTCTCCTTCACATGAAGGTCACGTAACTTTTGTGGCTTTGTGCAATATGTTCTTTCTGAAGAGTAATGAATGTGCAGTTGTCTTTTATTTTGCAATGATCTTCTAAAGTACCCAGTTCAAAGATTGGGAGTGCTTGACACACTTTCCACCCATTTCTCTCAAATTAATAATCCTCTGATGCCTCTCACATGATCTGTTGGTCCTGCAAGGGTTTGAGCTTTGATGGAGGGAGGAGTCTTTGAACAGCAAGGGAGGACTGGAAAATCTGGGGAACTTCTGTTTTAGACGCTTTGATATTGTGCTGGTACTCTACCCTACTGTTAGGCTGTTTCAGTATTTCCAGTCTCAGAGGGTCATTTCATAATAGATATGGGAAGGATTCTCACTTGGCTTGTCTGCAGTTTTTGTAGTTGCTTGGGGAATACTGTAATAACTTGCCCACTAAGACTACTAATACCTTGTTTTCAACAGGATCTAAGAACAGGACGCTTCAAACAAACAATGTAGAAAGTTGGAGGAGAACCAGCCCCCACTGAGGAAAAAACCTTATCCTAAAGCCTCAGTAAGAGAGCTGGGAGGCAGACGTTTTTTCCATCCCTCCCCTTTCTTCTCTGTGATGATTAAGAGTGTCAGCTGCTACTCACTGTGAGCAAAGGTTTAAGAATTTCTCTCACAGATGGTGGAGACATGAGTTGTTCTGCAGGCCTACCAAAACCAGGACTCAGCTTCCTGCACAGTCAGGCTTTGAATCAAATCCCCCAGTGTGGCAGGGAAGTGGGTTGTTAGCTGGGCATCCTCCAGACCTGCCTCCAAAGGGATCCTAAAGATGAGAGCTCAGAGCACTCTCGGAAGCTGGAGGATTCTCGAACCATTTACAGGAACAAACTGGCCTGAGATCGTTTCAGGCACTGCAAACAAAGAGGAGGAAAAGTTCCCTTTGAAAACCAGTAGAGTTTGGGCTCCGAAAGCCATCGAAGGTTTTCAGAAACCACTGCCTTTTCTGAGAAGAAAGCCACAGAGTTTGAACTACGAATCCACAGCCTCCCTCAAGCTGTGGATAAAGGCAGAATATCTTTAAAATCCAAGCCCAGCAAGCCTGGTGTGAGTGGTCACGAGCAGAAAGGGTTCTACAAGACAGGAGCCCAGCTGCTTAAAGAACATCAGGGTACATCACACAGTAACGGGGAAAGAAACCAGCAGTTTCACAAGCAGCAGTAGGAGTCATATCTGCTTTCTAACATGTCCTTCTGGGTGTTCTCTGGTGTCAAGGGAGATCTCAGTTTATAAGCCCTTCCCCTAGCAGGGAACCAACAGGGAATTTCTGCTCTGTTTGACCCTCAGTTTTCTCAAAATTCATAGGAACTCAGTATCTTGGTGGCTTCTTCTTGGTCCAATCCCAGTTGAAATGAGACAAAAATTCCCAGAGGCAGTGGGGCACATGGTATGACCGCACGTATGGGTTGTCTCCCTTATGTATTGGGAGAAAATGGCTGCAGATCGCTTCTGTAGTGGAAGATGGCACTGCCATAGGTCTGATCATCAGGAAGAATCACCTGTAAAGAGAAAAATCTGACTGCACTGTGACACAGAGTGCATCTGTCAGTGCTCTTTCACTTTGAGGCAGTCAGTAATTCATCTCAAAGGTCTTGTTTGCACTTGATGCTGCCTCAGAAATCCTGAGTCACTCTTTACCCGAATTCACCCTGGTACATCTGTTTACTCTATGGTTGTATGGTGGTTGGGAAAGTCCTCAAGTACAAAGAAAGTCGAAACTGGCTCCTTCCTAAAAACGTAGGCCTGCTGCTTTTATAATGAGAAAGCAGGTTGGATGTCACATTCCTTGATAAAAGACGACTGTGCGTAAATCCCAACATTTCTCAGGTGTTGACACACAACTTAGTTTTGCTATCTGCTTGTACTTGGGATCTCCTGGCTGTTGAACTCCAAGAGGGCCAACACAGATTTATGTCTCCAAGATGTTAAGTACAAGTTTATGTCAACCAGAAACATCTCGGACTGCTCTCTCAGTCCTTGTCCTGGAAACAGTTATAGGCCTGTATCAGTGTTAAAGAACCAAATGAACAATTTTCTTTCCTATTTTTGACTTTGAAAGGTGTTTGAGGCCATGTTCAGCTCAGCTCTGGCCTCCGTTTGCTGCTGTCTGTGTATGTGCATGTCTGTGTCACTTGGATCACTCTGTCTTTGCTGTAGGTTAAGAGCATGTATGCAGCTAGTTGCTGTGGTCAGCTGAAGTGCTTTTACTGCATTATTCTGTGTTAACCTGTTGATGAATTTAAGCTCTGAAGGGCACCAAGCAGTTGCACTTATCAGTAGGAGCCTTGCTGCTCGCCTCTTGCTATTGGGCCCTTTTCTAAGTTGTGTTCAACCTCAGTCATTACTGGCAGTCCCGAGAGCTTAAAATAGGACAATTATTTGAGCATTCATTAAGCTCTAAGTACTTAAACAGTGAAACCTCTACAAAAACACCTCTGAAAGCTGAAGAAGAAAAATATAACTGCCTGTAAGAAAACTTCCATACTGGTAGCTATAAATCAGTATGATTTTAGTAGCTTTTGATGAGACTCTTAATGGGGCTGATCAATCTGACTGCGTTTAAAGTTTCAGCTATTGTTATATTACCCAAGTGGTCACAAATCCACTGATGATGGAGATAGCTTGAGAAAGATTTAGCAGAATATGGGTTCATTTGGAATTGTGACCTGACAACTGTGATGTCTCTAGTAACCACCTAAAGTCAGTAGCTTGCATCTTTCCAGGATGCACAGGGACTATGCTGATGCCATTTTGTCTTTTGTGGCAGCTCAGCTATTGATCTTCTCATGTTTCCTATCTTCATTTTCTACCTGTAGGCAATAGCATTCACTCCTGTCATATCTGGCCCAGGAGACATGGAATAAAAATTCAGATAGAGAAGAGAAACTAGAAAAGCAGTGTACGAGTTGACATCATCAGGCATTTGGGATGGTAGGAAAGTGGCCACTGACAGTTCCTGGTCATATAATTCACTTTCATCTAGTGATGGACACAACACAGCTACTTGAGAGCCTCACCTTCTTTATTTTACTCCTGTTTCAAAGCTAACAGTAAAGGAAAGAGATACCCATGAACATCCTGTGTCTTAGGAACTTGAGGAAGCACAAATTGAGAGTTTTAGGCACTTATCTTCAACCACCAACCACCAAAAGGCTATTTGAGCTGTAAAGCCCATCCATCACTTTGGCTACTGACACCAGTACCACTGCCAGAGAAAGATCAGTCAAGCTGGATTGTCAAAATCAAAGCCAGAGACAGCACTTGTGGGAAGTGGTTGAGAAAGTCTCATGTCTTAATTCTTCATTGCGTAGGAAATAAAAATGGGATTGTGCAGGAGGGGGGTGGGAATGCCCTGTTTCTCATTATCTGAATGCATGGTCTTGAAAGAGAGGGTGGAGCCCCAGTGCAAAAGATAAATCATATTATTGCAGTTTGTTTCCCTGTTTTTGCCTTCCAGTGCTCTCTTCAGGAGCTGGAGAGAAGGGCTTTGCACGTGAACTCTTATACGTGGCTAGTCATAAGGATGGGTTGGTTTTTTGTGATGAGAAATACCCAGGTATGGGGAAATGGAAAAAACAGACCCCAAAAGTGGAGCGAAAGCTATTGACTCCTAAGAGAGTGATCACCATGACTTTAGAGGTGCAAAGGCAGGCCCAGACCTCTGTTTGCATCCAGCAGCACTGGCTGTGCTCTGGGTGCTGGTGGAGCTGCTGGCTTTGAGAGCCATCACGATGCAGAGCTGTCACTGGGGCTGACAGACTGACTGTGCACAGGGAATGGATATGACTGATGGCATCTGTCCGTGCTGGTTGCGGGGGATCCCCTCCTGGGAGGAAGCAGCCCTGGCAGCCTAGCACAGGGTGCAGCAGGCTTGGGAGCCACAGCTTCGGTAGAAAGGGAGCAATGCCTAGAAGTGTCTTTGTGGCATGCGTGTGAGCAGAACGCAGTGATTTACACTGGTCCGTGAAATGATTCAGTCACAAACCCTTTCTCTTGGCTTGGTTCAGATCATAAAGCAACTCAGAAGCCTTTTTAAAAGTTATTTTTTCCACTGGAAGATGAGGCTTTTTGATAGACATGCGTGTCCTAAAACCAGCTATTTTTATTGGGACATTTCAAGGCTTTCGGGGAGGCAAGGGTTGAGAGGGGGAATCCAAGCAAAATGCACAGGTTTTGCTAACCAAAACCCAGCCTTTACAACACTTCTGCCGCACTGCAGGTGGGATTTCTTGCAGGGGTTGTATATGTAGTTCACTTGGATTTTAGGAAAGAAAACTTACCTGGGAACCAAAACCTCCTTCAGAAAAATACTGATAAACCTTTTCCAGCTGCATGAATCGTTTCTTGGAAGGCTGGAAACAATTCCCTCCCTCCCTCCCTGTGGTTAAACAAGGCTGAGCAGCAGATGGGCAAGATGAAGCTTGATGGTGGTGAAGGGCCCCGCATGGCCTGGGGCTTGCAGGCACTGGCTCCAAGCTGGCAAAAGCTACCAAGCGCCCACCTACGCCTTCAGTGAACCAGGAACTGCACCATTGGGAACGTGCCCCAGCGACAGCTCGGTAAGGCCTGAACAAGAAGATACAGGTATTTGCTAAAGATCAGGCTCCTAAATCTGTCTCCAGAGGAAATTTGCACAGAAATCCACTGAAAACCGAGGAAGTAACATCCTTTTTGGAACTGTGGGGGAAGATTCGACACATCTATGTCAATTAAACAGATAGGTGAACTTGGAAAAAAAGAACGGCACAGCTCAAAATACACAGCTGTAGCTTGCCCTGTGTGATCTAATAGTGCTAAGATACCCTCTAAAAAGTTGTTCAAGCTCCGCTGGTAGCAGACTTCTAGGAGCACTGACACAAGGCACAACTGCAGTGCAGGTAATGCGCTCCCTCTCTCCTGTATAACTTCATCACTGGCTATTGCCCCTTACCAGAATTGATTAAAGTCTCTCAAACTGCATTAAAAATGGAAAGAATGGTGCTATTAATTTTCATGTCTGCTGATTACAGTAGACACGTTGCATTAGATAGTTCAATGGTTAGGTCAAGCTGCGGTGTCGTTACAAGGAAAGAGGGAGGCGTGCTGTGCAGAGGAAAGCGAGCTGGGTTCTGCTCCACAGTGACTCCCCCACCCCAGTAGGTCTTGCAGGAGTAGTTTGATTTGAGTGCCCCATAGACAGGACATCATGTCACAGTGAGTGACTTCCATAATTGCTACTGGTGTTGGCTGTCTCGACAGAGAGACTGAAGACTAAACGCACCATGGGGAATGAGCTCTGGGCTCGCTCGAGCAGAGACCTCTTTAGTTAAGGGTCAGGGCACATGGACAGGCAGCAGTAAACCAGGAGCTATTATTTGTGGACAGACAGCTGACACCCAAGCTGCAAGGCTGCTTATGTAGCATATTTCACTGTAATTTAAAATCCAGTTGTATTTTTAATGCTAAAAAATCTGATAGATAGCAGCAGGAAGAGTGTCTAAAATAAAAGGTTACAAGAAATCAAATGAGCAGCTTTGAAGAGCTGCTTGTCTGGGTATTGCTCTGGGTGGAAGGTGGCTTGTTTTCCAATATCAGGTCTCAGCTTATGCCCCAGTAGTGAGACCATGCACACTGGAGCATCTGTACTGGCTCCAGCAAAGGTTCACCTTAACCCCGTACCTTGTCCCTGACTGTGACATGCTTAGGGGAAATTTAAGAGAGAAACAGTTTGTAGTGTGATCCATCCTCTGGCATAACCTCTGGCCCATCGTAATTGCAGTGGTTCTAGGGTTTTGGTTTTTGTTTTGGTTAGTTGATTGGGGTTTTTTTTTTTTTTTTGGCGGGGGGTAGGCAGATGGTGGTAGTGAGAAGTACTGAACACTTGTGCTTTAGTCACCTTTCTGCCCTTTGTGTTTCTACAGACCTCAGTCACCTCCACCTGCCAGCTCTTTTTTGAGCTAAGGCATGCTCCCACAGGGAGGCAGGAGCTGTGCAGGGTGAAAAATCACTGGTCATCCTTTCTTCTTCTCCATGTGTTGCCTATCCTTTCCAAGAGAGTAATAAGACCCCCTTTACACGAATCATGACTTTGATGCATCATAGGGTCGGTTTTTTACAGTGGCTTTAAAAAAGGAAGGCTTCACCTTCCTTTTCTCTAGCCTTTCGATAATACTTTCTGAGGTCCTGCATGCCTTCGTGACTGTTCCTGAGCCTTGAGCTGGCGTTCTTAAACCGCTGTCTGCAGCAGCCCCAAGCAAAATGATAGATGACTGAGGGCAGAAGGAAGAACAGTACGCTCACAAAGTGGAGAACTGGATGTGCAGGTAGACACTTCTTATTTTATACTTTGCTGGTGTATTATCTGTGCTCTTGCAGCATGGCCAGTGTCCTTTTGGTGCACATCTGCTTGGTCTGCCTTGGAAGTGACCTGACTGCTGCAAGCAAGAGAAGCAGAGCTGAGTATTTCCGAATCCGTGGTTATGTTTGAGAACTCTGAGTTACTGGCTGGTTTACATGGATGCTATGCTAGAAAGAAAGAGGAAACATTGGTTTGAGTTGTAGATTGCAAGTGTTTCAGAATGACCTGGTAATCTCCTGCATGCAGAGTCAGACGTGTATCAGACAATTACAGCAATGTAATCTGGCCCTGGGGTTATTCCATGTACATCCCCTGCTTGCTTTGTGGTTTTGTATTTCCCTAAAACATCTTTTTCCTAGACTTAAGCAGTGAAGATGAAATCCCCCTTTGATGCATTTTTATTCCTTTTTGTAGATGTTATTGTCTCACTGAGAAAATGAATTTGATCATGAAATACCATGTTCCCATTTCT
>NW_010097706.1:13675-19944 GCF_000699245.1 Pterocles gutturalis | reverse complement strand
CCCTCCATGTCTGGCGACCTCCATCCCCTTTTGTGTGTGTTTTGATATAAAAACTCTTGTTGGCAGCTTTGATAGGTGTTGTTCAGCACGTGTACACAAAGGTGTGTTCTACCTATAGACTATACAGCTGCTTCTACTTCACTGACACAGGTGTACTTCTACCTGTTTATCAGAGCTGCAAGAAGAGCTGGATTTCCAGTTCTTGCTTTTATTCATATAAGTTGCTTTTATTTACCCAAGTACAAGCCTTCTTTCCCACTCTTGGAAATTTCCACTGGCTCCGCTTGTATAGGGCTTCAGGATTTTACTTCATCTGTTCAGACCAGCCTTGCTGGTCAGGGTTTTTCTGTCTATTTTTATTCAGTAACAGAGTTGGTAACTCTGAACTCTCCTCCCCGGGAAGCAGAATACCGTCTCTGCTGGCTCTGACATGGCAAATAACACATCACGTGGGTGATGTGTTCAGGTCTATCACTTGGATTGGCATCTCTCTTCTCTAGGGAAGCGAGCTTGTCTTTGTCAGAAAATAAAAAAGGACAGAAGTGTAAATAGAAATGCATTAATTGGATATCTAGGCAATATCCATAGAATTAAAATTATTGAAAACATGAAATGGAGTTATGGAGATGGCAGCAGTACCCACCGGGCTTTACACAAGAGGAGATGCTGCATTTGGGGGAGAAGAGGAGAAAAGTGCTGAGGTATTTAGATGACTGCTCTCTTTTGCTTCGTCACAGAAAGAGGGATGGTATGAAGGGGAAGGCAGAGGGCAGAACTGTGTTTGGGCTTGGGCTGGGAGAAATAACATGCTGTAAATATTGCAGCTGACACAGCAGAGGCCCATTTGGCCAGGAATATAGGGCAATAAATGCAGTCAGGTGATTCAAGGGTGTTGTGCATAAGTCTGCCAGGTAGTTAGGCGAGAGGCGATCAGGAAATAATTATGGTTGATAAGGGGAGCTTGTAAGGAGGCCAGCACCTTCTGTGACCATGAAAGCTTTTAATGATTAACTGTTATGGAAAAGCTAGAAGCACATACTCCCCTTTCTTCAAAGTCACACCCGACTGCTCTCCTGCATCATTAACTTCAGCGCTGCCCTGAACCAGCAGAGCACTGTGCCAGGGCTTCGCTGCTGAGCATGAAACAGCTGCAAATCAGGGCAGCCTCTGGGATGGGAATGGGGAAGCTGATTGCTTCAGAGAAGGGCACAGGTGCCTGGATCTCCTGGAGTTAACTCCTGGGGGAATCCACGCCGCTCCTGGGGAAACTGCAGGAGACTGCTGTCCCCTATATATTGCAAATGAAACCCTACCCTGGCAACAGGTTTGTGTGTGGATGGGTGACAGAAAGCTGTGTGGCTTGAAAATGGATTTGGGGAAAAGATGCAAGAGGGGGAAGAGGGGAAATCTCCTGTGCTTTGAGCAGGTGCAGCAGCGTATGGCTCAGATGTTTCAGGATGGGTACACCGACACACACACAGTGCAGCTTCCCAGAGCCTCACCTCAGTGCTGTTTTTGAACATCTCCTTCTTTATGTTTTCTTATGCAGTGATGAAAACAGCAGATGTCAATAAAAACAGCTCTTGCCAATGCAATGTTGAATTGACAGTCTGTGGGTATTCCCCTGCTGCAGCACTTACAGCACAAAACGGCCCTGATATTGTCTAGCTCCCACTGTGTGCCCCAGCTTCCTAGGCTCACACAAGAGAAGTGAGCTACCACCATCAAAACTGTCATTCACCAGAACTGGAAGTAGTGGTCCAGACTGGTGGGATCCCATCTTCTAAACCACTTTGGCTCCATTTACAAGGTAGAGTAAGCACAGGCTTGTGCCTTGTAGTGATGCCCTGTTAGGAGTGTATGATGGTGCTCAGGATAAATGAGATGAGATTTGTATATTCTGGCTCTGTATGTTCCTAGGGTTGGCCAAAGGGACACAAGGTTGGGGACCACACAGCAAGCTGGCCTTGTCTCTGCTGGAGTCAGCCCTTTGCAACATACAGCAGAGAAAGCGCCGTCTTTCGCCTGGTAGCTGTTTCTTCTGTCCACAGTTCTGCCTGCAACAGTGAGGGCAGAGCTGTGCCCGGTGCTTGGCAGGCACTGAACTGGAGGTCTCCAGATTCACTCAGGAGCTGGCCCTGAATATTAAGACGGCGGTGGTATTAAATATAGACAGAGGGAATGGCACCGGAGCAGCAGTCTGGATCTTGAATAGACTTTCCTTTGCAACCTTAATGTACAGCTGTTATTACAGTGTTTGATAATTTACTTTATTAGATTAATGCTAGCTAATTAATTTGTATTAATTAAGTCTCATTTAGTGACTTGTATGGTTAGGAACAGTTATAAATGTCTGCACAGTCTGTCTGCAATTAGCACACATTTCCCCACTCAGAATTGCCCCTGGCAGGAGAAGGTGTAGGCAGGACAAAGTGTTGCCAACCCCGTGGACCCACTGTGCTGGACCCCCAGGGCATGTGAAGGTGTGCCCTCAGGCCAGGGGGAGCGGGGCCAAACCCACAGGCTGCTGTTGGGACTGTCCATGGACTGTGGGTAACTCCTGTGTTGGTCTGCGTTGCTGTATGTGTTGGATAACCTTGGCCAAGATACAGACTCCATCGTCATTTCTGAGAAAATTACGTCATTAATATATCATCTGTAATCGATAGGCCATGGCCCTGATTCAGCAAGACACTTAAGTACATGGCGAATATCCATCACGCAGTCTCGTACCTTGATGCATTGCCTTTTTTTTTTCTTTTAAGAGCCTGCTTTTGCATTTAAAATTGGTTTTGTGCTAACCTGAGGCTTTTGTACCTACAAACAGCATCAGCCATGGCCTGACCACGAGGTGCCATGTGCTCAGAGTATAAATAGGATCTCAAAGTTGGGAAATCCCATCATGCAGAGAGCAAAAAGCTAATGAAAGCCCAGAAAAGGGAGAGACTGTTACCCAGAGGTGCATTTGGCCTCTTGTGGCTCTCCTTACCCACACAGAAGGTTGATGCAGAGATCACAGGTTACAGAGGGGAAGGTGTGGATTTGGTTAAGTTGCATTTGTCTGTTCTTAATGCTGGACAAGCACAGTCTCGAGCAGGCAAGGGAAGAAAGAGGACTTGCTTATGAGTGGGTATAAAAACAGTTGGTGATTTCTTACAATACATACTGGGGGGGGAAGCAGGAGCTCTGACTTGTTTTCCATGTACAACTTAAATGAATGCTTACAAGGCCCCATTTGATTTTTTTCTTTCTTAAGAAATGTTTTTATTTTTTAAAAATCTGAAATTTTATTTAGAAATGTTTATTTTTTTATTTGAAGGATGTGTTAGGAACAGTTCTGAAGCAATTGTTCATTAGGCTTGTAGCTGAGTTTCACTTATTTTTAGTTCTGTTCAGCTTGGATAGCTTTTAATCCATTTAATACTTATCCTCTAATTTCACTAATTGTTATTTATTCCATTCAGTTGTGTATCTTACAAACATTCACAGATCTCCTCCTAGAAAGATGAGGAAATGAAGGCAGAGAGTTTCAAACCACCTTGAGAATGACCGCCTTTCACATTAGGAGCCTGAGCCACAGCAAGCAGCAGGAGGACTGGGTTCCTCCAACCACTTAGATGCTTTTGAGAAATTACCTCTAAATGGTATTTAAGCACTGCAGTAAAGCCCAATTCAGTAAGTACTTAAGCAGAACCTTACTTCAAATCACACAGCCAGTCTTGCCCCTACTTGACAAACCCTATACCAGGGTTTCAGTTACCACCCTCATGCTTAGGGAATGGCTGGAGCTGTTCACCTGCCGAGAAGCGTTGCTGTAGGCGTGTGGCAAGGAGGAAGAGTCTGAACTTCAGGTGGTCAGCTGGTATCGGCTGGAATTATTCTGTTGGCTTGGAGGCAAGTGGTATGATTTATGCATCTATCAGAGGTACTCAGCAATGGTTTGGGTTTTGTTTATTATTGCAGTGCCAAGTAAAGAACTGCAGGGACTCAAGGTCACCTCCCCACATGCAGGCAGCCACGTCTGGCCATGGCTGCATCTCTGTGGTAGTTTGCAGGGAGACAGAAACTTACCCAAGTCATTGAGATTTTGGCAGAGCAGCACCACAGTTTGGTGGCTGAAGAGTGATGAACCCTGTGCTGAGCTGTGTGGAGAGCAGGGGTTCAGTCCCAGCACTATGAGCCCCATCGTGGGAGTGGGGCAAGCACAGATGTATGTTTTTTGGTCTCAGCCGTGAAGTTAAAGCTTGGTCACATATCATGGACCACCTCTGTCCTCCCTTCAAATTACTTCCTTGCTGTGACCTGCTTTGGTCAGGGCCTGATGGCTGATAGCTGCCAAATACACTATTTTCCATCCCAGCCTCACACCATCATCGTCCCTGCTCAGAGGTCCAGTCTCCCTGGTTACATGAGCACAGAGCAGGAGAGGCATGGCACAATTTTGCCTTATGTTCATTGATCCTGGCTTAGTGCTCAGTGTTTAACATGACAAAAGGCTGTTTGCAAAGTCACAGCAATTAAATTCTCTAATTGTCCTATTTTTTTCAGAGGAGCTGAGTCTCTGGCACATAAGTGGGTCACAGAAGTAGTCTTTTCAGCACTGTCCCTTTTTAAAGGCAAAGCAGATGTGTTGCAGCTCCACAGGTGAGATCCACGAGACCCTTGGTGGCAGTGGCCCAGGCAAACCCTCAATAAACAGAGTTGGCCTGATTTTTGTGTCAAGTTGATGGCTACATTGCATTCCTCTAGCAGAGTGCAGCTAGTGAAAATTTCTGAAATGGCAGAGATAATGACTGATATTAGGAACAGACTATGGGGCACCACCTGGAAGGCAGTCAGGACACTGTAGGATGCTCCTGTACTCCTACCACACAACAGAGACATGCAGACCACTGCCTGCATGTGCTGCTGAAAAGACATCTGTGGCTCCAGTGGATCATTCCACCCAGCCATGGCTTATCTTCAGTGTCCTTCAAAGCTGGGACTCTGAGACTTTAAGTAGCTTCCCTTCTGCTCCCAGCCATGACCATCTAACCGCTGTGCTTGTAAGGACAAGAGAAAATGTGAGACAGTGGGAGCTGGAGATAGAGCAGCTGTGGAACAGCTTTCCCAGAGCTTGTCTTGAACTGATCCACTTTATGGTCCCAATCTGATCCCGGATTGTGCTCATATGGGAACTAACCCCTGCCAAGCTTTCCACTGCCATGCCACAAGGAAGAGAGATCTACTTAGCACCAAACCTTTCCTCCTTGCCCAAGAAACCATTTTATCTGGTGATACTGACTGCTGTAAGGGTTAGCATGCCAGCAGAGCTCACATTTTCTTCTGTGTGCCATCTGCCTGCGATGTCAGTGGCCTTGGGGTCAAGCACCTAATGATGATGGGTGAGGGGTCCCTCCACTGCCTAACACAAATCCAGAAATACACCTTAGCTGGTGTCTGGATTTGTAAGCTGAAGTCAATCCCCTGCTGCAACAACTGCTGTCAGCCAGTTGTAAACTCGAAACTAGAAAAGCACCATAGAGACAGGAGGGTTTTTTCAGCCCTCTAAGCATCCCTTCCTTCACGGTGTGAAGGCACAAGCCAAGACCAGCCAGGAAGGGCTAATTCTGTAGTAAAGAGGAAGTGCTTTGTCTGTGATCCTAACAGCTTTCAAAGCTTTCACAGTGCTGGAATTTGTCTTAAAAATGGGGAAAAAGAGAATTTCCCTGGATTAATATTTCTCCAAACTTGATTCAGCATGCCTACAGTTCAGAATAGATATGGTGGTTTTTATTTGATCAAGATGCTAGAAGTGCCTGGCATAGCTGGACATGAAGTCATGCCTTCATGGTGTTCATGAATTCTCTTGCGAATGTATGGAAAACATGTGTCATTATTTCAACTCCCAGTGCTGGAAATAGTGCAAATGACTGTGAGTCAGAAGAAGGTGAATCAGTGTAAGTTAGTGCTACTGCCAATCGTTTAAGAGCACAGACATGACACGGGCAATTATTTGGCTCATTAGAGCAGACCTTTGAGCATTAAAATCCAGGGTTTTCAAAGGAGCCTACCAGAATGAGGTTCCTAAGTCCTTCTGCTATCAGTGGGAGGTGGGCATATACTTCCTGTAAATGCTCGGCTTAGCAGAATGCCCAAGGCATTTTATTTCAATGTTAAGGGAGCAGTACTTCCCCTGGGTGTGTGGGCAGCATGTTACTAGCAAAAGGGACAGAATACCTCTAGACAGAGACCCACAGCCTGAAGCAGCCCCTGCTAATGACCACTTC
>NW_010097706.1:0-13644 GCF_000699245.1 Pterocles gutturalis | reverse complement strand
TGAAGCCTAGCAGAAGGACTTTGGATGCTCACCGGAGGGTGTGAGTAGGAACAGCCCTCTGGCTCCAAGAGCACGACGTCTGCAGGGTGGTCTAAGGGTGGCAGCTCTGCCCCATAGTCCTTGCCAACATCTCTTGGAGAGGACATCTAAATGTATAAGCAATAGCACTGCCCAGCATAAAATGTGACAGAGCAGACAGTCCCATGTGAGAGGTCAGAATTAGGATGGTTTCTGTTTGCTCTGCTGATGTGTGAAGTGACTCTTGTTTATCCAGCAGTAAAGCTGCACACTTCTGAAAGGAGAGCTGCGTGTCGGAAGTGTCCATCCAGACACCGATGAACGTGCTGCTCTGTTCCCAACTGCAGCAGCCACTGCACATCTTTCAGCCTATGCATTTCTGTCCCCTCCTCCCCTTTCTTTCCTCCCATGGGGGTTGTGCATGGACTGGTGCTGCGGATATCGGCCATGCAAGAGTTAAATGCAGTTGTGCAGCTGTTGGCTCACCTTTGAAAGTGTAGTGGGAGACATGTAGCTCTGATCTTGTAAAGGATCCCATTTTCTTGCTGGCAGCACAACCTGCTCCAATTAGAATACAAGGACTGAAAGAAGGCCTGGAGTCAGTCTGTCCCCTGCTGCGCTGGTGGCACTGTCACTGCTTTTGTGGTAAGTAGGGCAATTTCAGTGCCAGTCACCTCTTTGAATACAGCCTTGCAAAGACATGTGCAACGTCATTGATTTTTCTTTAGCCCCAGCGTGTTTCCCCTGTGTGAGATTGTGGAGCTGGCAGGACAGCTCTGCCTGCAGAGGATTTGCTTCCATTTGGGCTCCAGCCAGGCAAGACAGGAATCCTGAGTGCTTGCTGCTTTTGTGGCTCATCTAGCGCAGCAAAGCTTGGTGCTTTTTCCTCCAGTTCACCCTCTCAGCACAGAGATGGCCCAGGGGAATGGTTTGTTTTTTCTATTAAGTGGGCTTAACTAGAGGAGGCAAAGGAGGAGCGGAAGCATCTTCATCAAATAGGTGACGGTCGTGTCTTGAAGGCCTGGCAAAGGCTGTTGCACAAGGCAGTGCAGGCACAAGCATCAGAGACAGGAGCATTACCTGGGATGCTGCGCTCTCTGCCACCAATGTGCCTTCACGTGGTGGGCAAGGAATCGAGGCAAGGGGGCTGAAGTGACACAAGACCACAGTGGAAGTGAGCAGCAGGCTTGGGAACTCAGTCATGCTCCCCAACGGCAAGGCTCTGTGGTGTTGGAGTGTCTTCCTGTGCTGCTTCGGGTTCTGGGAGCTTTGCAGGCCAGGAATAATGTCTGTGTAGGTAACAGCCCTTGATGAGTCCCTCTTTGACAGACTTGCCTTGAAGCCATGTACAGATCTAACATCCTTTGGCAATAAATTATGTATCAGGGAATTGTACTGTAGGAGAACCAACTCCAAAGGCTGCCGGAGGGTGCCAGGAACTTGTTGAGAGAGAAATCTCAGCCTGACCTGAGATCCCCGCTTAGGAATCACTTGCTGCCCTACTATTAGGCAGAACCCTGCTGAGGTCCCATGCTGTGTTACACAGAAGGTCATCCAACACATCTCCCAAAACTAAGACGCCTAGTTGCTGTCAGGGAATGAAGCCCAGGCTGCCCAGTCTCCTTGGCTCTGCTTGTTTCCCAGTGACAGAACTGTGCCCAGTTATGCCACCAAATTCCTGCGTGGCTCATGGATCGCAGCTTGGGAATTCAGTGGCTAGAACGGACCGAGCAGCTTATTTAAAATCCCTGCGCACCACTCTGTAATGAAGAACAAGAGCGAAGTTTGCTATTAATTAGCTTTCATTGACCCACTTTTGACCCTCCAAATGCTGTTGCGGTGCACTAGGTCTCTGAGAAGACATGTCATCCTCTCTGAGGAGAGATTAATCTTCATTACCGCTTCTGCATTAGCCTGGCACTCTTTGTTAGTTTTTCATTAACGTTCTGGCAGATCGGAGCTGCCAACTGAGGAAGTAACATTCACACAGAACATTGTTAGGAAAATACAGTGCTCTCATACGGTACAGTAATGGCCCAGGGCACTGCTGCCCAGGCATTGTGGCAAAGCTCTGGCCATTTCACAAGGGCTGGCAGCAGCAAATGCTGGTCACAGAGAGCATGGCATGTGCAGCAGGTCATGTTCAACCATATTGGTTTTGTTCTTCTCTTCACCTAGACTAGTGTTTCCCTTGATGGTCTCATCTGGATGTTATTTCAAGCCACTGGAGTTTCTGGGTCCTGCTTCTGTTGAGTTCCCACTGCCTCCCGTCGCAGAACAGCCCCTGCTTAGCTCCATTGAGGGATGCATCTGGAACACTGGGGACTAATTAAGGTGTGAGCCCAGATTTCCTGAGTCTTATTAATCAGGATACAACCCTGTGGTTTTTCACCCAGGATGAGAGGGGAGGAATCCAGCGGAGGGTGCCTCACAGATATTTTACCAAAGTAAGGAGCAAGTGGAGATCATCCAGCAGGTAGCCTTAAAATAAATTCCAACTGACATTTATCAAACAAAAGGTCAACACCAAGAAATCACATTGTTTTGCTGCTCTGTGACCTCCCTGTGGCATCTAAATTAGGAGAGGGGCTTCAGTTGGTTTCCCCTTACTACAGTCATATGGTGTTGCAGAAGTTTACTTGGCTGTTGTTTGTGCCATGGTCCTACTATGAGATCAACACTGTTAACAAGGAGTTTGTTGTGAGTTGCAGCCACAGGTCACAGAGAGCTTCTGCTCTGCCAAAGGGGTGACCCGCAAAGCCCCTTCTGCAGGGGTATAAAATGAATAATTTCTGGTGACTTGCTGGGTGTTGGTGAATGAGTCAGTGGATAAGCCAAGAGGCCAGGTTTCCTGGCACCCAGGGCTGTCTGATGTAGTCAGTTCTAGACTTAGGAGAGCAGAGCACATTGCTGGAGTCAACTGGAAGTGGTGTGACAGACGTCGAAGTGCAGCCTGCTGTTCCCTCACAGTTACTTCAGGATCCCATGAATCATTGTCTAGAAGTGATTCATTTCTTTACAAGTGCTGCAGAGGAGATATGTGTCAGGGTTACAGCAGTCTGTTGCAATGTTATGTTGAGTTTCATTGAAAGCCTGAGGTCCTGGATTGTCTCTTTTCAAAAGCGCATCGCAGTTGCTGAAAGAACCTCCTAAATGAAGTTCTTGAAGGCTCTAAAATTCAAAGAGAAATAAAGAGAAACAAAACCATATATTTAAAAAAAAAAACCCCACACCATTGCTTTTGGGTTTCATGCATATGCATTTGGAATGTTTGGGACTGTTAGTTATACTGCTGGTAGAGGCTGTTCTGTGAATTTGTGAATGGGTTGCAAGTGTCAGTGCTGCCTAGATTAGGAAACACGCAGTAGATCTGACTCACCAATGGGCTTGGGATATGGTAGCCCTGTCCCTTAGACTGAACCAGAGAAGAGCAACCCCCTACTTTCCCCAGGGTCAGGCAGAGCTGTGAGACGGAGCCAAGAACCTGTGCAGACGGGAGGTGTGAGTGGGCCAACCTGCGTTACCCAAGGCTGGGGCTTAGGGAACAGGAAAGTGCTTGGGATTGAGACCTTTTATTCTGGGCAGCAGAGGTAGTGGTCGACACCTGAGGCTGAGTACTCAAACAGAAGGCCACTTTCACTCAGGCACCAGAATCAAGTTAAGCTGTCGGATGCCCATGGATCTTATTTATGTGCTTGGCAATCCCTTCCCAAAGCACTTGTAGCTTGAAGGGTTTAACATCTCAACACCAGTTAGACTAGGGTGATGCAGGAGAGATGGGAAGGAATTAAATGTGATACTTGAAATGTGTCTCAGTGTCACTGGCAATGACTTGCCTCTGGTGGAACAAGAACCTGGAAAGCTGGGAAGAAGCAGGTTGCAAGAGAAATGTAGCGACTGTTTGGTCAGCTGGCCTGAGGAAGCTCAAAAATATGAGAAGTGCCTGTGTAAGCATGGGACGTGTTGCCTGTGAGGGAATCTGACTGGAACTGAATACAGTTGCAAGCTATTTCCTCCTTTCTCCACCTACCTAGAGTGCCCTCAGGCTTTACAGTTGCTTTATGTGAGGGAATCTGACTGGAACTGAATACAATTGCAAGCTATTTCCTCCTTTCTTCACCTACCTGGAGTGCCCTCAGGCTTTACAGTTGCTTTGTAAGGTTGTTGTTAGTGCAGGTACTTGGGACTTTTCAGGGTGTGCAAACGCAATCTTCAAATCTGTTGCTTGGATTCAAACTTTCAGTGTTTGGACACATCAGCTACTTGGTATGTTCCTAATCTCCAAGTGGATGAGGGTAGTTCTGGTGATCAGGTTGGAGAGGTAAATACTCACCACTACATATTTCAATGTTACTTTGAACACAGGGCTAAAAAATGTGATTTATTGCCTCAGCAAACATTCCTGCCAGGGAACATATTTGCTAGATTGTTGGCGAAATGCTAGATGTGAAGGGATGTGAACTCTAAGGCAATTTTGTTTACACATTTCAAATACATGATTGCAAATAATTTTGCTTTCTGCTCTCTGTGCCCCAGTGGAAGCTGTGCACTAACGAGGGGAAAGGAGAATCCTGCCAGTCTCAAACAAAACTTAACTTCTGTCTTAGCATGAGCTGAAGGACTGGACTGCTTCAAACTGGGGTTGGGAAGACCGGGCCTTTTGCTTATGGAAAATGGAGCTTTTCCAGCATAAGCGTGCTGTCCAGGACTCTTAATGGTAGTTTGAAATATCGCTGCAGTGCTCAGTGGGAATTTTGGAGCAACCTTTGGTCAGCTGTAGTTCCCGTGGTGCTGTGCTGGTTCAGCCCTTCCCCAGGGATGGAGGCTGTGTTTGACAGATCTCCAACTGTGCTGTATCTTGTGGGATGTCGCCTGGTGAGAGAGAGACAGCAGAAGGTAAGGCAGGCAAGCCACAATTTCCAAGAAAAATCCTGGCCATCTTTCCATATGCAAATAGCTTTTGGAGGGCAAAACTAATTTTCATAAAACAGTAAGGCAGGCAAGCCACAATTTCCAAGAAACATCCTGGCCATCTTTCCATATGTAAATAGCTTTTGGAGGGAAAAACTAATTTTCATAAAACATAGTGAAAAATATCCCAACCATACTTTTGCTGTTCAATTCTACTGCAATGGAAAACTTGTTATCACATGAGGGCAAAACTAATTTTCATAAAACAGCATAGTGAAAAATATCCCAACCATACTTTTGCTGTTCAATCCTACTGCAGTGGAAAACTTATCACATCTACTTCTTATTAGCATTGTATTAATTACTGTAGCATCCTAAGCCATTGATCATAAAACATGGCCAGTTTTGGTCATTGCAGGTATTTTCCCATTAAAAGAGCTTTCACCCTAATTGGGTAACACGTCACAACATTAAAAAAAAAATTAAAATCCCTCAATGAGGTGAAATAGACAGCCGTAAGGGATAAAAATAGCACTGGCACAGGAGACTCTGGATTAAGGATTTGTCAGGTGTGGGGTGTTGAGATCCAGGTTGTAGCTGCAGAAAGAGGAGAGCTCCTGCATCTCCCAGCTGCAGCGGTTGAAGATTAGGTAAAGACGGCATATGTCAGAAATGTCTAGACAAGGTGGAAAACTTATTACAAGTATTGGGGAGAAAAAAAAAAAGAAAGGGAGAAGAAAGAAGATGAACAAAGAGTCAGTAGATCGCATGATTATATGCCGCCTAAGGAAGACAGGTTCAGATTATATAATTCTCTGGGGAAACTCTAGATGAAACAATTATATGTTCAATGAGGTGCACTATGTTAGGGTTTTTTAATTTAAAAAACAAGGGTTGAATGCTCAAAAAAAGTGTGGAGGAGGGTAGTGAAGTGCTGAGCTGAAAATGGGTTTTAAATCTTTATATGTACTGCGTAGTGGGGGAGAAAGAGACAGCAGAGAAAAGGATGCGCTTGACACATGTCAGAGATATCAACAGCTCCAGTGACAATTTTAAGGAAATTAAATGGAAATTAAAGGGAAGTGGTTTAGAGCAGAAGTCCCAAAAGTACTTAAAAATATGGAACATCAGAAAAGTTGAGCGCCTGTCAGCAGTGGGGGATCATCTCCTTTCATGACCAGCATGCTAAGCTCAGAGGGGCAAGCCTGCGTCAGCTCCGAGACACCGGGGCTCACTCTGATACACATCAAAAGCTGTGCCAGAGCCCAGGAGAACCTCTAGGGCAGAACAGCTCCTTCCAATGGGCAAAAGCTCTCAAATCCCAGCATTAAATCCTAGGAATGAAGGGAAAGGGCTGGGGCTCTTGGGTAGTGATTTATCAACTTCATGGCTTCTCTAATTCTTAAGCTTAGCTGGTCAGAGGAGTTCATAAGATCATGATGATTTAATGGGATTTGCTTCCCCATTGCCCCATCCCTTTCGTTGTCCCACTCCAGGGGGGTGAGCAGTGTCCCCAGCCCTGGCTATGCTCTTCACCCTCACCTCAAGGTGACTTTAAAGGGGCCAGGATTTTGCTGCTCTTCTCAGCTACCTGCTCTTGGTGCACTGCATGCCATCTGGAAGACGGGGCTCCACAAGGAAGTGTGTTATGAAGCAACTGGAACCAAGACTTCGCAAGCACAGCTTGACTTCCTTATTTTGGTTTCTAATGGTCTTGCAAGGCCATGTAATACACAGTGCTGGGTGTGCCCGGTGGTCTTCCACTAAAAATCAACCAGCACTTGGCTGTCATCACTGAGCCATAAAACCATGTGGCCTCTCTTTCCTCAGAGCCGTGTTTTCATTCATTTCTCTGCCTCACTCTCATTTCAGTCTCTGCCCATCTCATGGATATTTTCATCCTTCTCAGTCCCACCACACCAGCGACAGAAGCAGGCATGATATGACACCACTGTTACTTCTCTTGGGCTCCCAGTGCCTATGTGACCCTGAAGATCAGGCAGCCCATGTAGCCTGACACAGAGAGGACCCCCAGAGACATACATCAGCGTCCAAGCAGGAGAATTGTGAGTGTGTTCTGTAAGGAAGCAAGAGAAAAAAAGACACTAGCGTATTTTCATTTCCTCAGGAACACATCCCAAAAAAACCCACAAGAGGGTGAGTCATCCACAGAGGATATTGGCCTCCCTGAGTTGCAGCTGCTAGTTTTTAATTCTGTAATTTTAATTTACCAGACAAATAAAGTAAAAGAAGGAAGGAATGACTGGATAGGATGTATATCATTGTCACTCTGTAGGATTCTTGCTTTTCCAGCATGGATGTGTGAGATTCGCTGTTGGATCTCAGGTCTTTGACCTACGAGTTGGTCATGCACAGGTGAAGTTTGTGCAAACACATCTGCAGGCTCCAGGTGCAGCTTTGTGAGATTATACAAGATCGTAGAATTGGTGAAAACAGTGGGGGGAAAAACAGTATATCTTTTTGCGTAAGTACTTTTAGCATCAAACAGTATCCTTTGGCTGA
This sequence comes from Pterocles gutturalis, assembly GCF_000699245.1. Lineage (NCBI taxonomy): Eukaryota > Metazoa > Chordata > Aves > Pterocliformes > Pteroclidae > Pterocles > Pterocles gutturalis. The sequence continues at coordinate 6,192 of NW_010097706.1, read as the reverse complement.
AGCCCTGTATGCAAAGCCCAGGCAATACAAAGCTGTGAGGAGTGGCTGATACATCAGAAGCTTGTGCTGCCATCCAGAGGGACCTGGACAGGCTGGAGAAATGGGCCAACAAGAGCCTCATGGAGTTCAACAAGGGGAAGTGCAAAGTCCTGTCCTTGGGGAGGAACAACTCCAGGCACCAGTGCATCCTATCAATGGACACAAACTGAAATGCAGGAAATCGCATTTAAACATAAGAAAAAACCTCACTGTGAGGGTCATCAAACATGGGAAGAGGTTGCCCAGAGCCATAGTAGAGTCTCTACCCTTAGAGATATTCACAACCTGACTGGACGTGATTCTGAACAGACTGCCCTATGTGAACCTGCTCTGAGCAGGAGCTTTGGGCTAGATGACCTACAGAGCACCCTTCTGACCTCAGTCATTCTGTGATTTTATTCCCAGTTGTTACCGCTAAATGAATTATTCAGCTGTCAATGAGTTGAGATGATCTATTACCATGAAGCTTCCCCTGGGCTGGTGTGGATTAGCTGAGTCAGACCACCAGTCTCAACTGGATAAACATCTCCCTTCCATTTCTGCTGAGGTCCTCCCTTTGACACACTCTGAGCAGTAGAAAGTCAAGCGCTGTAGTGCAGAGCAAACCCAGAGGGAGTTTATGCTCTCTAAGTCTAGGAGCTGTTTCTGTTTTGAATAACAAACGGAGGAGCATGGCTGTAGCAAGAACTTTTCCCTGTGTCAGGTCAGAACCTCTTCAGTTATCAGCCATCTCCTACTCTCTGGCTTTGCTGGAGTGAGCACAGAAGGCAATATTTCAGGGTTTTTGCCACAAGGTATAATGAGTTGGTTGAAGATGCAACAAGGGATGCTCACAAAAGAGTACCAATACTTCCAATACCAGCTTTAACTACCTCACTGAAGAAGGAAGAAATGTAGGAAGAAAAGGAAGGCCAGTGTTGTGAATATTCAAATTGATTATAGCTTGTATTGTTGATCTAATAGAAATTCTGCTTGTTTCTCCAATGGCTGGTACAACTTGGAGGTTGGGACTTCAGGGTCTTACTCCATTAGCAATAATGGGAGGATGGGACTGAGTTTAATTCCTGGCACCTTCTTCAGGGTGCTAAGGGAAGTAGTTTAAAGTTATGACCGTAGTCCAGAGGTCTCAGGAAGGACAGGGCAAGAAAGTCTTAAAGGTCAGGCTGTAATCATGAAAACTGAAGTCTGGTGAGACTGCCTTAGGGTACAGGCAAGTCAAAGGCTCAGCAAAACTAATAGCTCCAGTTGCCAAATCTGGACTGGTTGGAGCTAAACTGGTACCTTAGCTAATGGACAAGAATAGAAATCACCCAGCTCCTGTTTTGGAAGATCTTGCACTTCCTAGCCTAGGCTAGCCTGGAATCAACTGAAAGTGGCTGAGATCAAAGTTCCTTGTGCACATGGTGTTCTAGGCTTTTCCACTATCATGTTTTCTGTAAGGCCTCCTCTATTCCTTTACGCTCTGTATTGAGATATCCAAGCTAGTGGCACAGGAGGAGAGACGAGGGGTGGGTTTAGAAGTCGTGCTTCTAAAAATCCCCCAGGAAGACCTGTGAAAACATGAAGATTCTCAGTAAAATACCATTTTTGGAAAGCCGGGGAAATCATGGAAGTATAAGGTAGTGCAAAATAGCTCTGCAAGACCCTCTTCATCTTCCTCTGCTCTCCTTGTGGATAAGAGGATGTGGCTTTCTAAAAGCAATTTCAAGTTGGAATGCAATGTCCCCAGTCCCCTGCCCCCTCTGACTGACTTAGTTGAGATAAACTATAAACTACTTCACTCACACTAGTGTTTGAGAGCCAGGGACTTGCCTAGTGGTTAACACAGACTTGGCTAGCGGTCTGTTTTTCAGTCCGAGCTCTGCCAGCAGCAGTCTGTGACATTGGCAAATACTGTTTCCGTGATATGGGAATGCACTTCTGTAGGAATTTTCCTGGACTATACTCTTGTGTCATTAAAGCTAAGCCTGTCCTTTGAATACATTATTGAAGCAGGTTCTGCTTTTTCTCTTTATTGATCATATATACTAAATCAGAATGGCAGCCTCTTGCTGTCTGGCTTTTCTTTGTAGATTTAGATTTTTAATTTCCATCTAAGGATGGAAATTAAATATTTCTAGAGGCTGCGGCACTTGGAATTGCTGATACCCGCACGGCTGTGGTGATCAAGGTGTAAAAAGATGCCAGTAGGACATTGGTGTCTAACCTACTGCTGTTATTTCTGATAGTGCTAACAGTGCTGTCAGCAAAAACCAGGGCAAGTGGAAAAGACATTATTCAGTCTAGAAAGAAAATCATGATGGTCAGGCATGATGAGAAGGGAGTGATTGAAGTTCCTCCTGACAGACATCTCTGAGCCTACTCTGCTGTCTCATCGGCAGCCTCGGTGGGGTGTCACGCAGGACCTGGACGTTAATGAACACAAGGAGGCTTAAATGTGGCAACTTAATCACAGACAACTGTGGGCGTGATGATGCCAAGATTGTCACTGTCATGCCAAAAGGATCCAACTGGAGTGCTTAAAATGCAGTCATGCAGGACTGTATTTAGAGCCTGTTCTCACCTCTCATGGTGGCTCTACACAAATCTTGCTGGATTATCACCACTCTTCAAAACTAGGCACACTTTCAAAGTTCCTAGATTCAGGTAGAGTTTTAGAATTTTTTTCCTCTCTAAACACCGCTTATCTGGTTCTTTTGTGTGCTGGCGTCCCATCTTACACATGAAGGTGTTGAAGATCCTCTGCAGTGTGCCCAGACTCTGCTGCTTGGTGGTCTCGCAGATCACATCATCCCTGCCTGGCTGGGGAGGTGCAAAGTGAGCCAGCCTCTTCTGCCAGCAGGCATGGCTGGGGAAGCTCTGCCTTGTCTGTCTTGCACTTTGAAATATCTGCCCAGGGCACCGCTGATTCCAAAAAATACTGTTCCCTTGGATGGGAGTAAATCAATATACAAAAATCCCTCCCTACCGGCTGATACCAAATATACGGTGGTTTTGTGTTTCTGTTGGCCTCAATGTTTTATGTATAGTTCCTGCATAATATTTATGTAAGGTAGAATTGCAGCAATCATCTCTTCTCTCAAAATGTTTGCCTGCTTCTGCAGGAGCTGGTGCCAGGCAGTAGGAGATGGTAGATAGAGCAGAGGGAAACCTGGCGTGGTGAATTCATTGATATCGCATTGAGTTAATCCTCTGGGGACTTGAAGGAAAATGTGAAGTGGTGCCAAGACCTGAGGTCAGAGCGAAGCTTGAGGGACAAGTCCAGCCCCTGCCTGAATCAAGTCATTGCTCCTTTAGTCTGCCCTCTAGTAAACCTGCAGATGAGCCCAAACACTTCAAACGTTATTCAAGCAAAGGCAATACCCCAGAGGGATGTGTCCAGTACACACAGTGTATCTGGTGGGAGTGGATGGAAAGGTGCACAGAGCATGCTGGACTCCTCCCAGAGTAACCAGAGGCCATTACAAGTGCCGGTCCTCACTTGAAGGAGTGAGTTGTTACAGGAAGAGGAGATCGCTGGTGTTTGCAGGGGTTAAAAGTGGAATGGAAGTCAGGGCTGGACCCAGCCTCCTGCTGCCTGAAGTGCTGGGTTTGAGATAAGTGGATGTCAAACCTCTCTCTGAACTGTTGTATCAGGAACAAAATGTTGGGGTTCTCCCTGTTAATTTAGCCAGATGGACCCTTGAATTTCCACCAGGGTCACGTTACATCAGCGATCAAAGGACGCTGCAAGTGTGTGGAGCCACAACCTGCAAACCTCCCCCTGCAAGCACACCTTCGTTCTGCTCTGAGGCAGTGAGAATCTCCCCAAAATATGCAGTCCTCTTGTGGTTGCTCATGGAGAGGAAGGATCACACAAGGGTGCCATCCTGGCATAACTCTCTGCCCTTTGGGTGCAATAGGTATCTCTTAAAAGGTGGTTAAAGCCACATTTTCTCTTACATGGGGAATTCAGGGAGTTCTGATTTTTTTTTTTTTTTTTTTTTTTTTAAAGCAAAGCAAAGCCCCAAAGTTGAATTTCTGGTGAAGAACATCACAAAAATAATAGAGGCCACCAAAATGCAGTCCTCGTTTCAATTGCAGTTTTTCCTAGAATACCATCAAAAGTAAACAATTCAAACATACCGTGAAAATACAGAAATGCAGGCTTTGTACAAGTGTGCCCCATGGCTGGTTTCTCTTTCAGTTTTCCAACTGAAAAACGTAAACATTACCTTTATGCAAAATGTGGGCTTTTGGTGAATTGACCTTCTCCTGCCCAGACCATTGGCTTAGGTCAGGCTTCAGCACTGCCTGGGCTATTGCCTTCATCTTGCAAACCTTTGCTTTGGCTTCAGCTCCTGGGACTAATTCTGTACTTTTCTGCTGGGAGGGAGGGGGCCTGATGCAGGGTGCTGTAAGAGGGGGGCTTGCTGCTGGTGTTGCTTGTTAAGGCAAAGGGGTCTTGGGACATGTAGTTTGAGTTAACTCTGAGAGACATGGGGCTGAGTAATCAGCAGCGCAGTGGGACATTTGGCAAGCGGTGCCTGGGAGGTTTGGGAAGATTCGGAACAGCTGGGACACCCCTGGCAGGGTGAAATACCTCCTAGAAGGGGACTGGGGGTTCCTCTCAGCACCTGAGCTGAGTTGAGCTTTGATTTAGGAGAAGGTTTGGAAGCAAGTTGAAGGGTAAAGCATACAGCAGTGGCTGGGTGAGAAGGAGGTGGTTTGTGTTTGTCTGGGGGTTCACACCGCTCCTGGGGAGACTGGCAGCGGGAGAGTTGCGGTAAGTGTGGTGTTGCTGTGCTCACCAGCCCCGTTGTGCCCTGCTGTCTGTAAAGGCACTCTCCAGTTTAACCGAAAAGTGTTGTGTTCCCTGGAGGAAGGGAGGGAGCAGAAGCTGCTCAGCAGGGAAGGGGCGAGGAGGGGCTGGAGCCAGGCAGTGGCTCTGCTACGCCGTCAGGAACGTGTGAATCTGTCCATCTGTGTTGAGAATGTTTGTATGTAGTTAGCTCCACAAGGCAGGTACAAACTTGGTTGTGTCTCAGCTACTTTGCTTTGGGACAGCCATCTGTAAGGCGGTGACGCTTTGCTGTTCTAGCAGACTCTCAAATCAGTGGGCAGCACTGGTTGCCTTGTGGGAAGGGAAGGAGCTGAATTTGCACAAAGGCTTGAGAATGAGATGGCATCCCAAAACCCAGAGCACACGCACCAGTACTAGCGCTGGTGGAACACCTGTGGTCTGCAGAGGTGTTCTCTCCCCCGCCGCTGCTGGGTCTCTTCCCAAGTGGAAATGGGCTGCGCGCAGAGCCCTTGGTGTGCCCTGGGGACAGGAGGGAGAAATTATGTTTGTGACTAGCTGATGGCATGGGGATGAAGGAGGAGGTTGAAGCTGATGGAGTTGTTCAGTGCTCATTGCTGCAAGTTTGTGGGCTGACAAGGAAACACCCAGTACTGTGAGGGGTCAACTTGTCCATCAGCTAGCGGAATGATGCTGTTGTTGTAACTTTGGTCTTTGAGTTGTGGTTGGGGGAGAGCTGCTTCCTCAACTACACTTAGCTCCTGAAAGCAGCGTGCAAGCGACTTAGGTCTGGCAAAACTCCCTGAGCTTCCCTGATTCCTCCACCTCATGCTCAGGGCGAGAGCATAGTCCCTGGGAAACCGAGGACCTGGCACCGAGTGGGTTCTTCCAGCTGCGTGTGTTTCAAATGCCGTGTCTTCAGTGTTGCGCTGAAGGCACAGGGGGGTCTCCAACATCCCAAACAAAGGGAAAGAAATAACGTTAACTAGAACTTTTGAATGCAAGTGCTCTGATTTGCAGCTGAGCTTGCTCTTAAAAGAGCTCAGGAGCTGCAGGGGATGATGCTGAGTGTGAGGAACAAGCCTTTAACCCGCTGACGGGCATTTCTGCTCTAACAGTGTCTTGGTTTGATGTGTTTTATTCCTTTCGTGGCCTGTGGCTGCCCAGCAGAGCAGAGGGCTGCTGGAATGCTTTGTTCTGGTGCATTGCCCTGAGTCCCAGGAGGACCTTACCCGGGCTGGGCATCCCCCAGCAGCAGAGCTTGCCTGGGGCGGGGAGCCGCTGGAGGGCAGGGCAGAGAGGTGTGTGCTGCTGATAGTGGGCATCAGTCGCCAGCTTCCTACAGGCATCCCCTGAGGGTGCAGAAAAAGGGG
>NW_010097705.1:85437-85806 GCF_000699245.1 Pterocles gutturalis | reverse complement strand
AAATATATATATTATAAAAAATAAGGGGCAGGCAGTGGTGAAGAGCCAGCTCCAAGCAGCCACTGAAGGTGTTAGAGGAGCCAACAGCAATCATCTGGAGTTACCAAAGCCCACAATGGAAATAAAGATGAGGTTTTTATAACAGGTCACTGAGAGATGTGCTGGACTCCCCGACATCAAACGTGTGTGATGCACAAGCAAATGTCGCTTCTTAAATTGGCGAGGTTGATACAGGTGGGGAAACCTCTGGCTCGGGGATGTGTGGGAGGTCAACCCAGATGAGACCCACTGTCTCTCCTGGCCTCAAATTCTAGGAAGCATAGAATCATAGAATCATTAAGGTTGGAGCAGACCTCAAGGATCATCAAG
>NW_010097705.1:61120-85423 GCF_000699245.1 Pterocles gutturalis | reverse complement strand
CCTACTAACCCATGTCCCCAAGCACCACACTAATACGTTTCTTGACCCCCTCCAGGGATGGTGACTCCACCACTGACTGCCCTGGGCAGCCTGTTCCAATGCCTGAGCACTCCTGCAGTGAAGAAATAACCAGTGAATCTATTTTTCATATATCAAAGCAGTGATCGGAGTAGTATATATTCCTTAAAAGTGGTCTGGCCTTTAATTATTTTATTCATAAATTACATGATTAAAACACTGTGTACCCTTTGGAGTGCTGTATGAAATACAGCGGTCGGTGACCTTGGTGTGGGAAGGGAGGAGGAGATGGGGTCAGAGGAGTGAAAGGTCCCTTCCACTCCTTGGTGTGTGTGTAGCACCTGTGGTATCACTTCCCCTGGGCTTTCTGGCGATTTTTCATGAAGGGGTAATTCAAAAAGATAACTATAATTTCAGGGTGAAGAAAATACCCTCTTTCTGACTTTATTGTGACTTTTTAACTCTCCTCTAGTCCTTGCAGTGCTCTTTGAAGAGCCTGTGATGAAGAGCCTCCTTCCTACCGCCCACCCCATGGGAGGTCCCCCCGAAAGTTCCCCAGCTCTGCCTGGTGCCCAGCACTGGTATCCCGGGGTGTCCCTGGGCTGCAGACACAGCCAGCTGTGGGCTCATAAAATGCCAGTATTTTGGACTGAAAGAACAGCACCCATCAGATACAAGTATGAGCCTCTTGGCTCTGCCAAAGCCCCGGCTGCGTCCCGGCTGTGCGATGGCTCTGGAACTGGAACATCCCAGATTGTGGGTGAGCACAGGCACCCCAAACATCCAAGCATCCCATGGCAGGACATGGTAACAGGCTCCTGAGGGCTGTTTGAATTACGAGGGACACCTTGGTGCTCGAGGGTACACTGATGGCACATTTTTGGATTTCATCTTTGGATGCTTTTGTCACTTGTTGGGCTGGTACTCATTTACAGAACTGTGTGACATCTGTCATGATTTTCAGCTCGTAACATCCTTCTTTATTAACAAATGGATGTGGCTGCACAAGACGTCAGCATTTGAATGTTTGGGGAAGAAGGGTGGGTCACGGAATTGTGGTGAGATGCCTCTGTCAAGCCCCTTGCTCTTCTCACGTAGCCTGGACCTGGGGTGTACCCAACACGCCACAGCATCATGTATGCATCCCCCTGCACCATGCCAGTGGGTGGGCTCGTCAAGTCAGCCTCATAAAGGCTCAGGGTCTTGCTGGTCCAGTTTTGAACATCTCTGCAGATGTTCCCCCGTACCCGTCTCGGTCCCTGTCCCAGCGTTTGACCAAACCCCTTGTGCAGATTTTGTGCCTTGTACCCAGCACCAAGTTCCCTTCCTGCATCTTGTGCCTGTTGGCTCGTCTGCAGGATTTTCCTGCCATCGTAGTGTACTGCTGTTAAACCCAAAATCCCTGTGAATATTCTCCCAGCACGGTGGGTGCTGGAACAAGTGCTGGCTGCTGAGATGTGCTTGGTGGGAGGAACGTGGTGGAGAGAACTGGGGAGATTTGCATCTTCTGGAGTTAGAGTAACCCAACCGTTCGGAGAAGGATGAGCCAGCCTGATGGACTGATTAACTAAGAAATCATTGAGATAATGTTGATAACAACAGCGCACACTTTATCCAGCCCTTCCTGCCTCAGTAGCCCTTTAGCTGTGATGTGACCCCTTTTCTAAGAAAATTACTTGCACTGTTAATATTAACAAAAAATGTAGCTGGGTATCTGATAAACTGTGTTGGAACAGGGAGAAGTGTGCGAGCGAGGGGCAGGAAAAAGGCAAGAGGAGAGGGAGGATGGTGATGGATCCCTCCTGTGTCCGCACCATGTCCCTGTGCCACATCCCATCCTGCAGCAAACCATCTGCTTCCATCGTGTCGCTGCCCATCCCAAGTGGCTTCTGGCTCCATCCTGAGCTAAAAGCTTGAAGCTACAGTTTAAGGCTCAGGGGCTCAGATTATGAATTAGTAAATAAATGACTATTTCCTGGTGGAAAGAGCTGGAGGAATTGGCCGCCGCGTTAGGCTGCCCACCTGATTAATGGCTGTTTTTCCTGAAGGTGGAGTTGCTCTGCTCTTCTGGGTGTTGGATTGCTTTCTTTTTTTTTCCTTTTTTTTTTTTTTCTCTCATTTTTTCATTTTGCTTAGCATTGTGTTGATGGACTAGAAAGCAATAAAGTGGTCTTGGCAGCATTAACTGCAAGGGCCAAAGCAACGAGGGAATGTCACCACCGTAGCTGTTTGAGCACAAGTTTCACCCTTGCATTCAATCTCCTCAAATGTTGGAGCAAAGTCCTCTTTTTGTTGCAAGCCTCGTGCTGTGCACCTTTGGTAGAGAGCTAAGATGCAGACAGGAGATAACCATCACAATTTCCTGCAGCTGGCAGCATCCCATACACCCAGCTGCCACTCACACAGCTCGTTATTCCAGTGGCCAGCCAGGGCTGTTCCCCACTCCCTCCCCCCTTTTTTCCCCCTTTCCCCCCAGCACTGCAAAAGAGAACTTGGTCAATCAATCAGCCACTTTCCTGCAACTTTCCCCCCAAAATTTAGCACAGCCTCACTTTTTTTTTTTTTTTTTTTTTTTTTTTTATCTGCACAGAAGCAAGGCTGCTAGGACAGGGTCAGCTGCAGAGCTGTTTGCAAGGGGCAGGGCTGCAGCCTGCAATTAATTCTGAGCATTATTCAAAGCAAGGCCAGGGTAGGAGCTTGCTTTTTCCCCATAAGGGCTGGGAGCAGCCTTGGAGTGAGCTGGTGAAGCTGGGGTGCTGCAGTTGCTCGCTTCTTTGAAATATAAGTTTTTTTTGGTTTTTTTGTTTTTTTTTTTTTTTTCATTAAAATTATTTCTTTGCTTGGGGAGCGAGGAAAGGTTTGTGTGGGAAGCCAGTGCTTTCTTATCTGCACTGTGTAGAGAAGTAAAACCATGGTCAGGGAGGTGGCTGCTTTGTTGGGGTGCTCGGTTCTTCTGGAGGTTCTTGAGTCAAGGTCATGGAGCAGCTTTGGGGTGGGTCTGGAGGGATGTCCTGGTCCCAGGGATGCATCTGTGTCTCTGGGTGTGAGCTGCCGTGTGCTTCTCTAGTTTATCATTTGTGGTGTTTGAATCCTAGTAAGAGGAAAAAAAATGATGCTTTAAGGGGAGATATGTCTCTGGAATGGTCATGGTCTGAGTTCACTGAGGTTGGAGTTGGGGCAAAAAGAGAAATATAGGATTTTTTTTTTTTTTTGGACAAGTGGTAACTTCCAAGAGTTGCAGGAGTCATCCCAGGTGATCAGAGTGTTTTGATAAAGTGGAAAGGTGCTGGGGGTTATGCTGGTTTGGGTTTTGTTTGGTTTTCTTTACCTGCATGAGTGCTTTTAGATAAAACAGAAGGAAAACCTCAAACAGGTAATTCAGAATGAAAAACTGAACTGTTCCACTTAAAAAAACGTCAAAACATTTAAATGTTTTCCAATTATTCAAAAATGCTGTCAGGAATTTATGGACTGTGTCCATATTTATGTCAGGCTTTGGAATTTAACTTTTTTTTTTCTGGAAAAAGCTTTTGTGGGAAGAGGGGACGAAATGACCTACTTGAGCTTATGCGGCAGTGAGCCATGTCTGGCGTGTTGTGTCCCCAGTTTGAGGTCAATGAGAAGTGAGCTGATCTCATATACAAGAAAGCCTGTCCCCTCTCAGTGATTTCTCCTTTTACGATCTGACTGTACGGGTGCCATCAGCTTCATTTGTACTGGCAGTTGGGTAATCTATTTTAAATGAGCAAGGCTGTTGTCACTCCTTGGCTTCCTTTGTGGCTGGAGGTCGCATCCAGCTCATGATGCCAGCCAGGATTTGTCTAGACTATAGTGTCCTGATGTATTGCAACCCCAATTAATGGATTATTGCTGTAATGCTGATGGTGATGTGGCTGACCAACTGTTTGAGGTGTCCCCATGCAGAATCTGGGATGTCTGTGGCAGCAGCAAACAGGACTGAAATGATCAATTTGTATGAATTAATGTGTGTGAATGAGCCTGTATGAATGCCTTCCTGGGCTGCTTTGAACTTTAAGCCAGTGCTTGCTCTTAGTTGACTTTATATTTCCATGCGAACAGAAGATCAGCTTTGTGATCTGTGGTCAACCAGGTTGAAGAGTTTTTCACTAATAAGCTGAGAGTGCTTATCTGAGGCAGAAGCTCTCACATTTTCCTAGTTAGTTTAATTAATGTATATGTTTTGCCTTATAGGAAAGCTTAACTTTACCTCAGGCACCTAAGGAAAAAAAAATAAATTTTGCTCTTGCAGCTGAATTTTCTCATAAAAAAACCATTTTGTTGCCCACAGCTACTCTAGAGTCTTCAAACTTCAGGGACTTTTAATAGAGTAATATCAATACCCTGCAACCAAACTCCCATCCAGCGGGGTCTGATGGGATTTCACCAATGGGCTTCCCACCCCCGCCCCAGCACTCACGTAGGAGCCCCCTGAGAGCCCTCTCTCTGGTGTGGTGTGATGAGTTGGAGAGAAGGGAGGGGAGGTTCTGGGTATTTGTGCTTTAAGGATTATGAGAAGTTGTAGGAGGGATGCATAGACTTAGAGCAAGCATGAGGAGAGAGTGTGTTTAAGGAATAAATGTGACTCCTTTCTTTCTGTGCCCCCCAGCCAAGCTCTGAACTCCTTCACTCTTGGGTAGTTCTTGATGTTCCTCTCATGGCTGATGTTCTGGAGAAGCAGTGTTATGTGCTCTGCTTGAGCTGTTCAGGTAGTAGTGGATGGGGAAACCAGCAAGCTGGAGACTCCACTACCTATGGCCAGCGTTGTCTTGCCAGTATAAGTGGTCTGGTGAACCCTGGAACAGAGCTGGTGAACATCAAGCGTGGCAACACAACAGGGTGATATTTAGATGTGGGTTTTGCTGAGGACCTTCCTCTTCACGGTTGACTGATGGGGCAAAGAAGTACTTGAAGCTTAGTTGGCAGGTTCCTTCACTCTAGTTCGTCATGGGCTGGTAGCCAGAATTGTTGCACTGGAGATGAATGTGTCAGATTGATCCATGATCTTGTTCACTAATCCAAGTGTTGCAAACGTAGGATGGACCCTGTGTTCATGGGGCAAACAGGATTTGTGTTTGAGACTTAGCAGCTCTAACCTCTGGAGCTTTTTCATGGTCATCTGGGTGCAACCATGCCCAGTCCACTGTCTGCAGCAAATCTCCTCCTTGTAGCTGGGAGTGAGGAAGATGCATAATGGTCTTCTCTTCCCAGAATTTACTTCTCTGTTGCTGCTTGGGATACTCTTCTAGATGTGACCAAAGCTCATCTGCTCTCTTGTGCAGTGCCACATCTGCGTGGGGTGCAGCTGGCCAAGCTGGGAGAAGTTTTATTTCATGCCTTGCCAAGAGATGGATGAATTTGTGTGCAGAGACTTGACTGGATGCAGAGGTTGCTCTTGAGGCAGTAAGCCCTGGTGGTTTGCATCCCATGGGAGACCCAAGTTTTGTCTTGGCACGGTAGGGTATAAAGAGGGAACCGTGGAGCCACCCAAGTCTGTGCAGTGGGTCAGCCAAGAGGAGGGTGGGAGAGGGCTGAGACCTCTGGGCACTGCTGTTGGGTGTCACTTCTGCTGAGTGAGCCCAGATTGGCTACAAATGAAATAATGCTCTTGCCCTTGTATCATTCACATTCTCTCTATTAATGACCCTGGGTCAAAGCAGCTGGATGGTGCAGAGCTGCTGTGCTGAGTGCCGTGACCAGCACTCCAGGGCTGGTGGAAGCTCAGGGCTCAGCTGGTTTCGGTTTGTGTTTCTCCAACTGCTGGTTGCAAATGCAGTATGTATAGTGCAAGGGAGGAAACGCTGCTCTGACCCCGGAGTCTCTCCAGTACTGATGCAGTGGGTACATTTTTATCAGAGTGGAAGCACTCTCTGTGCCGCAGACTTGCTGCGGGAGCTGTCAGCACTGGCAGCTGGTATTTTTAGATGCCATCTCTCCTCCGAGGCAGGAGCCCAGGCTGCTTTCACTCTGGGCATGAAGCACGACTGCGCTGGCACAGTGGGTGATGGCTCCGGCAATGGAGTTGGGGAGCGTCTGTGCTGGAAACGCGACCGTTATGAATGGGAAGTACCTTAACTGTGGGGCTGCAATCAGCCCTTGCACTGATTTATGTAATCCCTACTACTGATATATCCTCCTGATACTGCCCGGGAGGCTTGAGCAGCCTTGCTGTGCTTCCACTGAACACATCTGTATCTTCACGTCTTTGGTGGTCTGATCTTTGGATGGTCCAAGTGCATCAAACCCAGTGTTGGCCATCCCCAGTTTGTGTAACTGGTTTTTTATGTGTGCTGGCCTCCATTGGTTGGTCTCTGTGTCTGATGCGGGGGGATGCACATACAGACAGGCAGAACTAAAGCAGATGGAGCGTGCGGTAATGAGGACAGGCGGAGATTAATCTGTGAGTCAGGAGCTCTGCCATTGAGAGCTGCACAGCCGTGGCTAATACAGGAATAAATTAAATTGCAACAGTCGTTAGGATTGGTGTTGAAAACCTGCTCCACAAATTGGCTGGGCAGTGAAATATGTCCAGAGAGGAGCCTGTCATTGTCCCATCTAAAGCCTAGTTTGTTTTTAGGGTCTTGTGTTTAAAAAAGGTTAAAACCTTATTAACTGTCCCAGTGCCAGCAAGGGGGAGAATTTGGTGCAGAAAAGCCCTTTTATGTGTTGCTCAGAGGGTGTGGCATCTCCATGCTTGGAGATATTAAAAAACCACCTGCAGGGGATCCTGGGCAACCAGCCCTAGGTAGCCCTGCCTGAGCAGGTGGGTCAGACCAGAGGACTTCCAAAGGTCCCTTCCAACCAGAATGTTTTCCTCTTTTTTTTTTGTTTTCCATTTTCTTCACTTTTGTTTCCTCTAAAGCCAGTAGATACAGGTGATGTCCACATTGCCATCGGAAAACCAAGCAACAGAAATGGAAGAACATGCATTGGCATGTCTTCTGCTGTGGCACAGGATGACAAGAACTTGGAAGATCCTGCTTTATTTCTTATGCTGTCAAAACATTAGGGCTAAAATTACCCTGGCAAACTAATCCTAGCCACATGCTCTTTATTTTTTAATAAGAACTGCAAAGCGGGTTTCAAAGTGAACATGCTTTGTGGCTGGTCCCCACCTGAAGAAAAAGCTGCTGTGGGGCCACTGAGGACCTGGTTTTTTCCCTGGGGGAAAAAAGGGGGGGGGGGGGTGTGGATCCTATGGCCTGTGGCTGTTCTTGGCAGTCCCATTTGGTGGCCATTCATAGACTGGGGAAGAAAAGAGTTTATCAGTGTAAAGTGAGCCAGACATGTAGAGAAATCCATAAAAGAGTAAATCTACTAGTGTGATGAGTGGGGAAGTGCTCTGCTTATGCTGAGGCTCAGCAAGTAGGCATTTTGCTGTAAAAATAGTGTATTTCTAGAATTACTTCATTATGTATCCATTGTAGTGGAGTCCTTCTCTTACATGTTTTTCTTCAAGTGCAATCTGTGGCTGCTTGGCTTTGCACTGCTCTCCTCTCTCACTGGATTTCATACCATGACTCTAATACAGATGTCTGTATCAAACTCTGTGCTTGCACGCACCCAGATGTGCTCAGGGGGTCAGGCTGGCAGCCAGCTCGTTGCACAGGGCTGCACTTGTGCCATTCCTGGGAAGGGTAGTGGGAGCCAAGGGCTGCACATTAAGGAATCAATTCCACAATCATAACGTGGGCACAACCTGCCAGGTGTCTTGCTTGCAAGTTGATTTCCCAGCTAAGGCAGTTGCTATTCCATGCACCTGTAATGACTCACTGGTGGTTTTGCTCTTGTAGCAATGAATCTGTGCTCCTTCCTTCCTTCATTGCATCCTTCAGATAGCGAATACACGGTGCTTGGCTGCTTGTTCTGCAGTTATTTGCTAAAAGCACCGTATGAAAGAATATTAAATAAAGCACTGGCTTCTGCTGGGTGATGTTAGCCCACAGCCTGAGTCCGTCTGAGGATGGCGGTTAGGTGGTTCTGGCTGTGTCTCTGCTCTCTGTTGTGGAGTTTATGCCACATCCCTCTTGGAAGGATTGATGCAGGTAAGAGCCAATTGGCCCAAGAAGGATTTAGGGTCTGTAAAACAGATTTGGACTTTTGTCACCTGCAGGGTCATGGGATAACGTGGTCCCAAATCAAGGGCTGCTCTGCAAGGCTGGATGGCTGCGTGGTGTGGGGCTGTTCGCTGTACTCCCCAGCCCAGCAGTGCTGTTGGGTCACTGCCTTCCAGAAATGTCTCCGGCTTTGGATGAACCCTTTCCTTGCCAAATTCTCCACTTGTACATGCAGCAATAATATTTGGTCACAAAAATCAGGTGTGCATGAGAATGTGCCTGGTTCTGTCATGTTGAAAGTCTCTAACGTTGCTGGTGGAGCAGATCAGATGTGTCAGAGATGGACGATGAGGGTGATCTTGTGGGGTTTTTAGGAGCAATTTATTATGGTTCTTAAAGTTTCAGCCCTGGCTTCCTGATCTTGTTAAGTAGATGTTGACTATAAATGCTTATTGCATTGTGCGCTGGAATAGAAGGCTTACCCTGGCTAATCCTGCTGTGTGTCTCCCCAGTTTCGATCAGGTTGTTGAGGAGATGCTGTGTCTTGCAGAGGATGTGTGTGGTGTCTGCCAGCTGCAGTCCAGCTGTGGCAGTGGTGCTGAGCTCCCAGGGTTCATGCTGAGCCTGGGCAGAGCTCAGTGCTGATGTGATGGGGATCAGGCGAGCCTGGAGATGCCTGTATTCGTGATTCCCAATGTAATTTTAGCAAAACCTTACTCTTCTGTCCGTCCCTTCTTGTCTTTGCCTTCTCTCTCTCTCCAATCCTGTTGTCACATTAAGAAGGGGGGTTTCCTCAAACCCTTTGTTTGATCAGCCTGGCAGTTTCCCAAGAAAGTAGAGTTCCCTGTGCCCATACAGCCTGCTGGCATCCTGTGTGGGGTCCCCACCAAGGAGCCTGTGGTATCGGAGGGCGATTTGACTGATCTGTTCAGGGACCACAGTGACACTGAGTCAAATCCCTTATTACAATTATTCATGTTTCCAGAAGCTTATGCAAAGCAAATTCTATTGTAGAAAATACTGATTGTGACAAAGTTTAGAGATTGCCATTGACTGCAAAAACAATACATAATCAATCTTTAGTTATTAGTAGCTGCTAGGGTGAATTGATTATTTAATCTGCATGAAAGAGGTTCTTACCCAATAGATGTCCCCATGGGGGAGAAGGCAGGTTCAGACCCTTGCCTGATCCCAAAGTGATGATGGACTCTTCCCTAACTTTCTCACCCCATCAATCTGTCTTCATACTATTGCTTTGTATTTAGGGGGAGCTTGAGTGACTCTAGTCATACACACCTTTATTACTCGTTATAGCGCATGCTCCATGAGGGGTGGTCGTGCCCCAGTGGAGGGTGACTTTGGGCTGGAGGTGGTGTTTGCTGCCCAGCAGGGAGCCTGGGTGCTGCTCCCAAGCTGGGCAAGACAGTAAAATAACCACAAAGGATCAATTTTTTTTTGCATTGCTGAGATGCTGCTGTGTCTTCTTGTGCTAGAAAAGTTTCAAATTTTAACTAGTTTGGGATCGCTGTGAAGAACAGATCACATGCAGAATGAAGATCCCCTTAGGGTTGATTTTTCTCAATTAAAATTCCAGGTTTACAGCTGCTCGCTTAGAGCAAGAAATGCATTTTGCCACTTAAGAGTATGGCTGTGTCATTAACTTCATAATTGTAAGACTGTGTTATTACACATTAAAATGTTAATAAAACTTACCCAAAGCACGGGGGTGTAAAGCAAAACTCTGACAAGCTCTACAAACCTGCTGCTTTAGTGGACCAGTGAGAATAAATTCTTTTGTCTGTGCATGGACCTTAATTCGGAACTCTGTGCGGATGCTCCGTTAGAGGTGTCTGCTCTCAGGTATCTCTGTGCAGGGGAAACACGAGGTTCCCAGAGTATTAAAGCTCTTGAGGTCTGGAAAGAGGAGGATGTGCTTTACCAATTTAAAATCCATTAGGAGGATGGGATGCAAAGGTCACTGGGGGAATATGTGGGGTGGGAAGATGAGGACAGAGATGGAGCATGACAAGGAAAAAGAGTTTTAGCAGGGGGCAAAGAACTAGAGCTGTGTTTCCTTTTTTTTTTTTGAGACAGATTTACTTGGCTTGCAAAGCATTTAGGGTGGGACTGTGCTGCGTTTGTGCATCACCTGTCACGGTGGGGTTACAGCTCCTGGCAGGATTTCCAATTCGTTGCAATGTAAATAATAATAATAATTAGCACGTCCTTATGGAGCAGTCAGGGTAGTGATTAGTTTCAGGGAGAGCAAATAAAAACCAACCCACCACAAATAAAAGGAGAAGCCTTATTAATTACCATAAGAAGCATTAAAGGATCTTTTGTCTTTCACAAAGGCATGGCAAATGCAGAAGATCTGATACCAGGAGCCCATTTTTGTGTGAATCCCATCGGCTCTTCTGTGCTTCCCTGCAGCCCCAGGTGTGGGTGAGCTGTAAGCTGTTGTCCAGCTTCAGGGTAATTTCTAGAAGGTCTTGTGGAACATTGTCCATTTTTAGGTATTTCAAAAAATGCCAAAGAAACTGGAAAGTCAAAAAATAAAGCAAGACTTGGCAGCTTGTTGCCTTTTTAAATAGGAAGGTGAAAATGAGGGTTATGGAGAAATGATGTGGGAATCAAAGGATGGCGATGGCTTTCTGAGTAGTCTTGGAGTGTATCCTAGTTGTATCAAAGAAATACAGAGAAAATCCTCACAAAGCTGAGCAGAGTGGGAGGTGGGAAAGAAGGAAGCAGTCAGGGCATCTGATTCTGGTCGGGGTGGTTAGTACTAAGTACGTGTCCTGGGTTCAGCTGGGATAGGGTTAATTTTCACAGAAGCTGGGAGGTGGGCGTAGCCAAGGGGATATTCCTCACCATGCTGGTGTCATGCCCAGGATATAAGGGGAAGCTGGCCAGGGGAGGGGTGGGGGTTTTTTGTGCGGCATTTTGGTGTGATGAGGTCTTTCCATTGTGTGTTCATGCTATAATCCTGTTTATTGCTATCTTCTCTTTTTCTCATATTGTATTATTAAAATCTGTTGTTACCTCAACTCATGAGGTTCCACTCTTTTTTTAATTCTTTCCTCCATCTTACTGGGAGGGGGAAAGGCGGTGGAAGGGAGCAACCATGTGGCTCATGGTGGTGTGGGGTTGCTGCTCGGTCCTTAACCATGACAATGTGCTCTAATTAGCTTCCTAAAAGAGTGTCTCGTTGTCTTTCAGGGAAAAAACCTGCTATTGACATGTGCTGATATTGTAACTGATTCCATTCTCCTCTCACTGGGAAAAACATTTTTTTTTTTAACTTTCTATTGTCTGAGCACTTCTGTAATGTTACATATTGTGACTAGAGCAGTCTAGTGCCTTAGTGATACAATAATGTAATAAACTGGTACAGGCTGGTCAGGGTATTGTGTAGGATAACGAAAACAGCCCAGAGACAGTGACACTTAAGCTTTTAGACATTTGAAGGGTTATAAAGTGATGAAACAAATAGTCCTAAGAGTAAAGCTGTCTTATTGCACCCTTTGAGGTGTGGTGGCGTGTGTTCCTCAGGGCTAAGCACACGATATCTCTTTCCTGATCCCTGCAATGGTGGGAGCTCAAACAGGTCTAGGAGATCTGCTCAGAAAATAACCGTCCTTGGGGTTTGCTTGTGCGTTTTCATTTTAAGGTGAATCCTGCAGTTTATCTCCCTTAGTAGTCTCTGAGTATGGTTCTGTTGAGCATCAGCTCCCCTAGAAGGGTTTCAGGACTATTGTGTTGATTCATTTTGCTCCGCACTCTAGCACAGACTTAAAATCTGTGCCATCCATGACTAAACTGTCCCATAGACCTCCCACCTCTGCAGGAAGGAGCTTGGCAAAAGCCATGGCATGTGATAGGAAAATGACTCTCGAAGTCTTATTTGGATTGTACTCTGTCTCTTTTGATGGATTTTGGGGAGAAAATGCTGTAAAGCCCACAAAAGGTGGAATGGGGACTTGAAAGGGAGTTTGTAATGGCAGAGCAGCTGTGTTTGGACAAAGCAGGTCTGAAAAATGGACGATGTTTTGGAGCAGCTCACTCTGAGAGCATCTCGGGCACAATAGGAAGCTTTTGCCCCAACCTCCCTGGAAAAAAGGGATGAAACGGTTCCTCTAAGATACTACAAGGTATCTTTTCTTATCACACGTGGATGGCGAGAACACTAACTCACAGCCTGGACAGGTTTTATTTTAAAGGGAAGGGAGGAATAAAATGTCCAAGGGACATCTCGGGTTAGCTGAGATGCCGACTGCTTGCCAGAAGGGCATGGGGCTGCTTTAAACTGGAGATCCAGAGAATGGAAAAATAGTCCCCAATGAGGCATCCAGGCTTAGAACAGACATGCTTTTGCCATCCTAAAACCAGGATTTATTTCTGAATGTCTACTTGTGTCCACGTGGTTTGGGTTGTTGGACTGAAGACATAGAGTAGACTGTTAATTTTGAAAAGGGTATTTGGGCAAAGCAACAGGCAGGACGACAGGTGGTGTATCTGTATCTAGGTTTGTCTGCATGGGTTTGAGTCCTGGTGAGGTGGTAGCTCTGGATTGTGGGTCAGAGATGGTCACCTGTATGTCCCCAGGAGCGGGGCAGCCCTGTGGGAACACCCTCTCTCAAAACAGGAGATGAGATGTCCCCAAATGTGTCCTTGAACCCAACTGCAAGCCAGGGTGATGCAGGAAACACTGTGGGAAGTGGCACCATTCTGCTGTGGCTGCTGGAGGTCCTTGGAGGGTCCTTCTAGGGTGGGGAGAGGTGGGGTGGGACAGCAGGACCTGGGTGCTGCAGCATTTAGAGGAACCTGGAAACTTCTGGCTCAGCCCTCTGGCTTCTCAGAGAAGATAGAGGGGTTTGTGTTTCTCTTCTTGGTGTAGGGTTGCTAAAGAAAGAGTTTTCAAGGCAGAAATCTTTCTTTGAACAACCCATCAGGTAGTAGTGATCTTGGAGACCTTTAGAGCATCGCCATGCCCCTGGGGGTGTGAAAGGAAGCACAAGCCAATGGGATGCTTATTTTTGGGTAAAAAGCAATACTCTGGGCTTTAACACGGTTGTGGCCAAGTGATTTATCGGCTCGCTGTCCTAGGGAAATGAGGCTTACTCAACCGTGCTGGCTGGCTGTTCCTCTCAGATGGCTCTCGGAGCTGGAGAGCACTTGTGCTCATCAGAGGGTGTCCTCCAAGGGCACGGAACCCAAAATGCTCAGTGCCCTCCCACCCCATGCCCTCATTCCTGTATGTGTGTGGATTGGCTTTTGCTGTCAGGGACAGCTTTTTAAAAACAAAACCCCAAAACTTTAAACTCTGTCATTGTGCTGAGAAACAGGTATCGTGGGAGTTCTGGGAGAAGTCGCTGAACGCTTCATTTTGCAGCAATATTACAGGAGTTCCAGATATACCTGGTTTCACAAAAGCTGCCTTCCTTATGCTGCTATACAGGATGCTCTTAAACTAATCTCCCCACCTGTGTAAAGCGATGGTCACTGATCTTCTCTTGGCCCACATGGTTTATAGATGGTGGATTATGCTTTTTAGTGAGAGTTGCTCCATTTTGTGCAAACTCTTAAAATCCCAAATGACTTCTAACTAAACCCAGGTATTTATAGATATTGCTGGCAGCATTTCTTTTTCATGCACTTTCTCTGCTGCAGTATTGCTGGGAAGGGTCTTCTGTTGGAGGCTGAGGCACGTCAGGAGTTTCTCCTGGCTCAGCTGTGTTTTCTGCCCTCTCGGCTGTGCTGAAATCCTTTGATTTTATCTTTAACCTGGATGTGTTCAAAGACCTCGTTCATAGTTGGTCTTCACAAACAGCTGTCCTGGCTGAACCCAGGAGATCAGAGCAGGAGTGAGAATGTAGGTGGAAGCATCCTAAGATGGGTCCTTCCACCATAACCCTCTGCAGAATGGTGTAGCTACACCCTGAGTTATTGTGTTATTTCCCTGAAAGTAGGGAAATGCTTCTCTGTACTTGACCTTCTCATACATGTGTGAGCTGGGAATGTCTGATGCTCAGGTGCTGAGGGCTGCACTGAGCATCACAGGCAGGTTTTGCTCCCTGTGCTAAGCATGGGGATGTTTCTGATATTCCTGGCTTTGGTAGCTTGCTTGGTAAGGTTTTTATTTTTATGCGTGATTTTTACACATGGTATGGTCATCTCTCGCTGTCCTGATGTATTTTTTTTTCACTTGTGTGAAGTTTGCAGCAGAACCAAAAGCCAAAGCTCAGGCTGACCTGCGTGGAGCAGCGCTGGGTGTGCAGGGCAGAGCCCTGTGCTGGGTGTGGGGGTGATGGATGCGCTGCCTGGAAGGCAGGCTGAAAAATCACATTAAACACACAGAGGCTGCTGGCAAAGATGCTGAATGAGTTCTCCCTGCCTGTCTGAGCCGTGGTCCAAGGCTTTGCTCCTCTGGCTCTCCATCTGCTGAATTTGAGGCAATCTGAATGAGTTTGGGAGGATGAGGGATGGGTGCTGGAGTCCTGCAGCTGTGGACTTTCATTTCCATTAGCACCAGTCCATGTTCAGAGTCAGGAGGAAATTCCTGCTCCCATTTGTCATTCCGATGATTTTTTTTCTTTTTTTTGGTGAGTGTATCCCAGTAGGCACAATGGATTGCAGTGTTAGAAATGTTTTGGCGTGAGATGCTGTAGTCCTTTTTCGTACTGTATCCTTGAAGACCTAGAGCAGGGAGAGCTGCCACATGGGGCCCTTTTGTAGGTAGATCCTCTTATTTGCTAATGGGATTTAGATTTAGACTTCCATCTAACGAACCTGAACGCTTGCCCTAAGGTAAAGCACTCTTTTATACCTTGCAAAAATCAGTACTTTAGATGAAGTGGCAAGCAGGTGGAGGCTTTACGTACCATGTTGTCTGTACTGTGGAATCAGAGTGCTGTAAAAATTGCTTGTAGCCCTGTGGTGGGGACCAGGTTCTCCTTGGAAGGCTTCACTTAATCCAGTGGCACTGGAAAATGTGTTCTGCTCCCTTGGAGATGATTTGTTGAAGCAGGAAACAGAGTGAAGTGAGGAGAGCATGGGAGGGTGTGGGGACAACACTTGGTGAGCAGCTGGGATGTGCTGTGTGATGTACCAACAGTGGTGTGGAAGATGCTCTACCTTCAAACTTGAGGTTAGACAGTCCACTCTGGTCCTTTACCTCAAAGGATGAGGTGCAGGAGAGAAGGTATATATCTTCTGAAAGTGTAGCAATATTGCTAGGAAGGGTACTGGCTTTTCTTTATGTATCTAGGAAACATGATCCTTTCCAAAATGCTAGCAGGTGGACAGGGGGTGTCCCAAAGTCCATCCACATGGATAGTGAGTTAGAAGTCATCACAGAATAGGAGAGAGCTGTGGGATAAGGTTAATGTATAAGCCTGTAAGTATATAATGCACCTGCTAGATGTAAAACGTATGTATTTATAGGATTGTAGTATTGAATGTAGGTTTGGAGAAGGTGCATCAGGAAGTCAGACCGTGTCCCCACCTGGGCACTGGAGGAGGCTCATGTAGGCTGAGCCTGGAGGAGCTGCTGCTCTTGGGGCTTCCTGTGCATCCACCAAGGTGTGGCTCCTTCCTGGGCTGGTTCAGAGCTCATGTGCTGCCCCGTGGAGGAACCTTCCCCTTTCTGAGCAAGGGGGATGTCAGTGTGGCTTTTCCAGGGGTGTTCTGTTTGCTTCCAGCTGTGCACATCTGGCAGCATTGCTTTACCTATGCTCCTAACTGACCTGCCTCAGAAAAACTTCTGCCAGCCTCCATGGGACCCTGAGTCCTCATATGAACCCATCCTTGGGCACTCCGTGGCCATGCTGATCTCTTGCTCCCCTGCTGTGGTCTCCCCTGAGGATTTTGTGGCAGTCTGGAGATTTCTGGTGTCGTCTGTGCACAGGGATGCTGCTCTGAAGAATCTGCTGTGGAAGTACAGAGGGTTTGGGGGTTCCTTGTGGGTCCAGGGCTTTAAGATAGCTTCAGGATGGCAGGATCCAGCTCCTCCTGAGTTTGTTCCCTTGCTCATAGCAGCTGCAGAGTGAGGTGGCCCACAGGTCGGGGAGATGTCTGGTGTGAGCAGTTCTGGGCTTGTCTTGCCTCTTGCTATTACTAAAAATATCCCTCAAGGTCTTGTCTGCACTGAGGTTTCTTGCGAGCAACTTTACTTTCTTGAAAGAAGCAGTCAGGGGGTAGAAATTTACTTTGCAGCAGGATTTCCCTTTTCCCCCAGTGAAAACTGTGCATGTGGGGCAGAACCTGCTGACTTCCAAGGGCATCCTTGATATTTTCTTTATTTTAATCTTTTGATAGCAGCCCCTTGGCTGTGAAGGCAGTGCAGTGATGAGCCAGGCTGCACCTCCTGCCTGGGTGCGATGGTGAGTGGTGCTCCTGCACAAAGACTCTCCAAAAATGTAGCAGAGCTCCTTGCATCCTATACATAGGTGCATCGACATGATGCTTGGAGCTGGGCAGCCCAGGAGATTTCCTGGCTGGGATTGAGTTCTGTGTAGAGCTATAGGTGGGGGCAGGGAACCTTTGGCTTGTTTTCTATTTTCTGTGCAGGGTGTGAAAGTCTTATGAGGGATCCAGTGTTGTAAATATCTTTGTGATGTCTCTTACACGCATCCTCAGGGTCTGGGGCATTGCAGGAGCTTTGCAGCTCTGGGCTTTTCATATATCAAGCGAGTGCCATGAGAGAGAATCTCTTTAGGGTGCATTGTTAATTGCTTCATCACTGTGCATCATGGTAGAAGTGTTAGAAGGACACAAACACATTGTTTTTCGCTGTGGAAGGTAGATCTGGTGGATTTATATTTGTGTGACACGCTCCTTTATCAGAGGGAAATAGCTTTCACTTTGTGTGAATAGAATCAAAATGCCCAGAATGACATCACGCTGCTTAAGCAAATGGCAGCAGCCAAAGTTGAACTCGTTCAGCACCTTGGCTTTCTGTAACACATGAATGAAATAGCTCGCTGGAGCAGCTGTGAGCTGAAGGGTTCTTAACCATACATATTTCAGGTAAATCAGTTCTGAAAAGTCCTTTTTTAAAGTCTCCAGGGAGTAGAGAGAGCGAGGGGAAAAAAGTCAAATTGAAGCTTATTTTAAGGCACATTGTTTCTTGCGATGGAGCGCGGTGCAGGGCTGTGAAGCTCAGGAGACTGAACGCTGAAATTACCATCCTGTTACATAAGCGCTAAATAAAGAATATAATCAAGACTTTGCAGGAAAATAGTGCAGATCATCAGACAGAGTGCAAGAGTTACTTTGAATTTCCACAGACACTGGGCTGTCTGAACAGTTATTCTCTGTATGCGTGCCCTGCTCCTGGAAGGGCACCCATGGAAAACCACCTCTTCCTCCTGCCAGGCTCCTTCAGGAGCTCTTCCAGCTCTTTCCACTCAACAACTTGCCTTTGGATTTGAAGCAGTTTTCCATGTGGTTGTGCAGGAAGCACTGGTTTGCTTCTCCAGGGCAGGAAAACTCCAATACCCTTAGCCACACCTGTTCCCTTGGCCATGCTTGAGTCTCTGGCCATGGGAGAGATGAATCCATGGAAAGGCTGCAGGTGGGATTGCAAGTGCTTATGGGTCAACTCTTCAGGGTCATCCTGAAGTCCGGGCACTCAGACCTGGATCTGCTGCAGGACCCAGTGAGCTCACCCCAAGGCAACATCTTGAGCTGTTGATACTGCTTTGTGCCCCTGCCTCGTGGCCAGGCAGGTTGGGAGGAAGGTTGAACAGCTGTGCATGGCTGATGTTAGCATCATCTCTCCCTGTGCTGTGCAGAAAGATGCTGAGGTTGAATGGCTTGAATTGAGTTTTTTTGGTGGATGTTTGTATATATTTACAAGAAACATCACACCTGTGCAAGGAGGTCTCTTCCATACTGATGTGCAACAGGTAGAGCAGAAGTTGTGACTTAACCCTAAACCCAAGAGCATGAGAGTGATCTCTCTTGGTCAGTCTTTGTCCAGTTCAGGTTCACAGGGGCTTGTGGCAGATGACTGCAGGCAGATTCTAAGGTCTGTTCTGGAAATGTTTTTTCCCCACTGCACCCTTCTGACTTCTGCCACCTCTGAAGGATTTCCTGAAATGGAGGTTGCATATGTATCTGTACATTTAAGAGTCCTAAATGAGCCTTTCCTTCTTCAATTCTTTGCATTGCTCTCGAAATACTTTCTATTTTTGAGCTTCAAAATATTACCTGGGAGTGCTACCCAATTTCCTTGCACGGTGTGAAGCAGCAGCCGCACAGTTTGCTGCCTCCTAGTTCTTACGTTACAGAAAACAGTGCAGGTTCACCTGCCACCTTCTCATGATATGAATGGTTTGGTGAGAGGCTGTGGTACCAGATGAAGTCAAGTGGAAGAAGAATGGCTGCTGCCATTTCCCTTTGCAGTGCAAGGATGGCAAGCTCAGATGCTGGGTCTTCCACCAGATGCCAGAAGTGCTCCTGCAGCACACTGGATGGCATGGAGCTGTGGGCATTGGGATGGGACTGCATTGTTCAGCAAATCGTCATATTCTAGCAGAAAAAAAATAAATTCCTGGGCATAAGGTTAGAAGCAACCTGTGAAATCCTCTGATTATTGCCAATGCAACCTGGAGGCCTTTAAAAATGGCAAACCCCAATGAAGCAGAGAGATGCTCTGAGGATGTTTTTATAGTTATTTCTGGTTTTGAATGATCCCAAAGATTCTTTTTTCAATTAGTTGCATTACAGTTTTATCAAATGATGAGGGGATGGAGGAAGAATTCCAACTGCTCCCAGGCTTTGTGTCTATGTGCACGTCCCACGTTCTGCACACATGTTCTGAAGTTGTTGATATTATTTGAAAAGTGCTTTGGAGCCTGGGCACGAAGAATGAGTAGTTATTGCTGGTGATAACTTGGAGGAATTTATTGAAGGACTAACAGTATTCTCTTCTACTCAAAACCCTGTCAGCTCCATTTGAAAGGCTCAGGATGGTGGCACAGATAGCAGCTGAGCTTTCACTTTTAAAGTAAATTTATGGTTCTCATGATAGTATAGAAGAGCTTGACAATGACTCTTGTAGGTTTGAAAAGGAATAACTTTGAATTTACTTCCAAGAACTCTTGATGTACTGGCCCTTCCCATGGGTTGAGTATTGTCCGGGAAGTGCAGTATATCACACACCTCAAAACACATCAACTCAGATTTAATGGAGCTGGTGAGAGCTTGAGGTCAAAGGAAGCAGCTGGGAAAATGCTGGAAATCAAAATGACTGGAGCAACAAGGAACAACATGCAGAGAAGACAGCAGGAGCAGGCACAGCAGAAATCCTGCTCTGGCAGTGTGGGACACTAGCTGCTGCCAGGACAGTCAAGGACTTTCCAGCTTCTCTGCTGTGCCCGTGTCTGCAGGGGCAGGAGGAGCTGGGAGGGAGCACAGCCCCATCCCTAGCCCAGGATTCCACCTCAGGTTGAGGACTGAGACCCAAACTGGCCCATGGGCTATTCCATCCCATGCCCGGCATGCCCAGGAGAGAGGGGAGGCTCTGGCCGGAAGGGCTCTCTCTTGCTCCGGGTTGTCTCCCTCCGGGTCGCCCCTCTCTCAGGGTCGTCTCGGTCTCTCAGACATTCGGGCCCTTATCTCCGTTCTGGGATTGTGGTTTTGGGACTCTCCCTGCTCTGGGATCGTTGGCTGGGAACAGGCTGAGCCTTGGTCTTGGGGGGGGGAGCAGTGTCACTGTGTGTCACTTGTTTGTATACTCGTGCATATTACTACTATTATTATAATAATAATTATTTCCAATATTATTGTAGTTTAGTTATTAAATTGTTCTTATCTCTCCTTATGAGACTCTTTTCCCTTCACCCCTTTAATTCTCTCCCCATCCCTGGGAGGGGAGGGTGAGTGATGGGTTGAGTTTTGCTGCCAGCCAGGCTCAAAACTACAGCAACCATAGATGAGAATTGAAAAAGGTGTCAAATGGGCTGCTAAGCAAGCAGTTGACTGCAAAGTACCCTTAGTGCTTGATTTGGTTGTGAACAAGTGAGGGGAGCTCCGAGGAATGTCCTGCATTGTCTACTTGGATGGGCATGAAATGCTCCATGGAAACCTGTTCTCTGGGACCTCACTGCAATGAGGATGTTCAGGAGGAACCCACCTTGAAGCAACTCTTGAAGCACAGCCCAGCAAGCCACCCAGGACAGGATGGAGTGCTGCTGCCAGTCAACGGCAGCCTTGTAACTCTTGGGTCAGGTTTTACCTGCTGTACAAATATTGCTGAGCTGGTTTTTGCTCTTTAAGACCATTTTTCCTGCTGGGATGTGTTGTGTGTTGCCAGTCCTTGTGTGGGTGGTGGGGAAAGGTGCTGGGCTGTGGTGGGTGTATTACCCCAGCTCAGGTGCTGGTATTCTTCATGAGAAGATCTGGACCCCACAAAATCTGGTTTCTGATTTGATTCCTCTCAATTTCCAGTCTATATCTCCAGCTAAATCCAGTGTGGCCAGGAGTGCCCACCTGGCACGGAGTGGTGTGGTTAAACACACACAACTCTGCTCACCTGGTGTAGTTTTGCTCTGATTTTATAGAATCTGTGATTTTTCCTTTAATTTTATGAAAACAGTGCTTCAATATAAGCCATGAATTTTATCTCAGTAGGTAAAACTGAGCTAGTGAAAATTCCACTGCTTATCTAGTTGCCATATGAGGTGAGGAATGTCTTGAAACAAGACCAGTGTCTAACAAGACAGGATTTAGGTGGCTTATGGTCAAGAAACCTGGGCTAGATAGAAGCAAAATCTTATCAGAAGCATTGTTTGAGTATGCACGCTCCTGAGAAGTTCACCCATAGTGTATGAACTTGCCACCACCTATGGGTGACCACCAGGGACCCCTCAGGACCGCCCTGATAATACAAAGCACATGCCAAATAGATATCTAAATATGGTGAGTTCCAAGAAATGGTTTGAATTTGTATGTTAATTCTGGGAAATATAATGGAAACGCATAACAACCAGACAATACAAGTGAAAACTGCTCTGACCCAGGCAAGCGAGACCTCCCTGTACCTGTGGGGTGAAGAAAGAATGCCTATTGCGTGTTTTTTTTTTTCTTTTTTTTTTTTTTTTTTGCATGGAAATTGTGCAAGAAGAGAGCTAAGAACACCGTGGCATCTTTGTGCGGTTTCTCTCTAGCTCTAGCACTGAAGAGCAGCTTATTAATGTGAAAATTAATTATGACATTAAATGACCAGTGACAGAACTTATGTTTTCCCACCCACAAGCGTCTGCGGTGTTCCAAAGCTGCTCCTCTCCTGAATATCATGGTGTGGTGGGAGCTCTGATGCCGTTTTTCAGCATCCTGTCTTTGCTTTTTGAATAATTTCGGGAACTTTCAGCAGGGCAGTCACTTGCCTTCTGCCATATGGGATAACTGGAGACATTTTGATAATCATGAAGGGGGGGAATTATTTTCTTGAAATAGAAGTGTTGACATCTGCTTCAGAAAATAACAAATGTTCAACCAAATAAACTCATTAAATACCCCTTGAGTGCCATGGCAAATCTGTAATTGCCCATCTTGCCTGACATCCTGAGCTCGCATGCAAGGATCCTTAATTATTCTGCAGTTTTCCCTCTTAGATGAGTGCCACCATAATTAATATTTATCAAAAGCTTCCCAGTGGTTGGTTGGAGGGGTTTGATCATGAGAGTCCTACGCTGCTGGTATGTGAAACAAATTCCCAGTATATTGATGGAGATGCTGGTGGTTGGAATGGAGCAGTCATGGTGCCTGTTGTATGATGGCCATCCAGTTGAGATTGGGGCCAAGCTTTTATACCTAGCTAAAGGCAGTCCTTATTTGTTTTTATATGTATATATATAAATGTGTATATATATTTGTAGTTGTAGTACATAAACTATATTACATAGTTCATATACCTAAAGGCATTAAACCAAAATAGATAGAAGGTTCAGAAAACTTTTCTGCCTTCATTTGGTGCTGGCCATCAGGGCAGAGTTCAGTGCTCATTTTGTTTTATTGCACATGAATAATTCATTCACATGAAAATAGCTGTCGGATATAGCTGCAGCTGAAAAATGGGGAAGGAACTTGGAGAACTGCAAGAGTTCCCTTCAGCTGATATCTTATTAAAATGTTTTTGTTGTGTCTTGATATTTTTATTTGGTTTTTTTCATATTTAATGAAGAGATTAAAGTAGAGCACAACAACACAAATATTTTGAGTTTGAGTAAGAGGATCCAAAATAGTGATGTTTCAACAAAATTGAAAACTCAGCCGTAACAACAAATACCACTTCAGTTCAGCTCAGCCTAAATAATTTTTTTTTCCCCAGTTTGGCAAGTGAACCAAAAAAAATCAATATTTACCCAGCTCTAGAACTGGGTCAAAAAGAGATTAAATTATTTCTCTGACATACAGTCAGTGGCAGCACTAGGAGCCGAATGTACATGCTGAGCACACCCATCTAATAACTAAATACTTGGGTTTGGGGATTTTTTTTGTATCTCTGGAATTGAAGGCTATGGTAGTGGAAGGGGAGATTAGGATTTATTTTTCCCTTTACAGATATATCAAAAAATGAGGCCAGGTGAGGTGTGTGGCTGTGGGTCAGAGCAAGCAGCCCTGTCCAAGAGCATCCTCAGCACCTATGGCTGGAGTACCATAGTGGTGCATCCTTGCTGTTTATCTCCATAATCACTTTTTTTTCATTTCTGTAGCTGTAACACTTGAAATGCCAAGACTATCTGTATGAATAAATTTAAGACTAAATATCTGAATATTGCTCATTCCAAATAACAGCTTTTGCAGCTTGGAAATGTGCAACCTTGTGTTTGGGTTTGTTGGGAAAACAGTGTGGAGGCATCGGGCCTTGTCTCTGAAGGCAGAAGCCTGGGATTTGCATCAGCAGGGGCTGGGCTTTGCAGGAGGTGACAATTAAAAGCTGAATTTTTATATGTAGGGAGTGAACAGGGTGAAGGTTTGTCTGTGTTTCAGGGCTGACATAACCA
The DNA here is from genome assembly GCF_000699245.1 of Pterocles gutturalis. Lineage (NCBI taxonomy): Eukaryota > Metazoa > Chordata > Aves > Pterocliformes > Pteroclidae > Pterocles > Pterocles gutturalis. Next base: position 62,319 of record NW_010097705.1, on the reverse strand, counting down.
TCGATTTGCTCAGAGCTTTGGCTGTTCCTTTCAGATAACATGTGATACAAATGGGGCTATCTGAAGAAATGGGCAGGCTTTGTTAGGATGACATCTTCCACATTTAGGATTTATAAACAGGCTAGGTTTTTTTTCTTTAGGAAGAATAACCATATCTTTTCTGGGTATTCTGTGTATTTATTTGTGTTGAGTGGTGATGGCTGACTTGTGACAGCAGCAAAAAAACCCCAAACAACCTGTCACTCAGTTCTTTGGATAATGGAGATATCTACAGGTCCACTTGGCAGGTTGCATTCCCATCCTCTGTTTCTCATTGACAGACGAGATGTTGGCCAGCGCTGCTCGGCCCTTGCACACCAGAACTAGACCCAGTTGTCTTTGTTCAAACACTTCTGGGCTCACACCAACCTCAGATGTGGGCTAGAACACTACAAGTGATGATGAATCCAGCATTACTCCTTCAAGTGGGTCTGGTGGAGCCTTGTCCTTCTTAAGAAACATGCCCTTGGATCCATGCCAAGAGAAGAACAAGATTTCTTTTTCATTGTTATTGAGGTTGGCAATTTCTGATTGATAGAGGAGGGTCCACAAGTACGTGGTTGTGCTCAAAATCATTGGGGTGGCTTCAACCTCTTCTGCAGTGATGGTGGGTCTGGACAGTAGTCTGGTATTATGGGTTTTAAAAATGGAAAAATTTTTCCCTTGTCCACATTTGTGCCTATGTCCTTCCCCTTGGCAGCTGAGGACGTCAGTGTCTGGAAGAAATACAGCTAAAACAATTATCCTTTAAACTGAGCTGGTGACTAGGTTATGTGCTGTGGGTAAGGAAAATGTTAGGGAATCCTAGAATAGTTCAAGTTGGGACCGTGGAGGTCATCTAGTCCAACACCATTGCAGTAAGCAGGGACATCTTGCACCAGAGCAGGTTGCCCAGAATCACCATACTCTGCTCCAATGCTTCCAAATCTCGGTGGAGGCTGTGCTTTATTTAATCCTAACTAAGTCTGAACCTGCTGAGGTCCCGACACCATGTGAGCAGACCCACTTTTTGATTATTGCTAGAGGAACGTGCTAGGTTGGGAGCATGGTGGAGGTGGCACTGCTCTTCCATGGTGTGGAAGTCCTTTTTTTTTTCCCTCTAATTGCATCTCTGCAGCATGTGATAGATCATTAATAGCACAATAAATAAATTGTGGTGG